>NW_009229972.1:20367-50848 GCF_000690835.1 Fulmarus glacialis
GGGTTGCTGGCTGGCAGGGGCGCTTTGGGTCTCATCTCCGATGACTTGCCGTCAGGCACTGAAATGCAACCTGGGGAAATCTCAGCAGCAAAAAGTTGGTCTGCGACTGTGTCTCGTGCCAATATTGTACCATTTGAAATCCTTTGACGTTTCCAGAGTCACTCATGACTCAGGCTGGTGAGGGTAGACCCAGGCCCACAGTTCAATTACACTACCTTCTCTCTCCCTATTTGTGCTACGCTCATTACACAGAGCGAAATCAATTAATTCTAACAGAGGAATAGGTTCCTGGCCTGTCTATAAGTCACAGGGTACATAATTGTTCTGTTGCTTACATTAACATCTTATCACGTTATTAGCACTGTTTGCGATTCCTGGGCTCCCGCCGCAGCCGAGGCTCCGGTGGCTGCTCCGCTCCCTGCACGGGAGGCTCTGCTGCAGGCTCCCACCTTGCAACCTGCCGTTGCACCAGTGCTACATGCAATTAAAGGCCTCCTGTGGCTGAAGCCTTCAGATGGACAGAGAGACCTAAAAAGATGCCTTTCTCTTGATTAGGCAGCTTTAAGCCAAACAGGATTAAGGAGAGAGATACCACCACGGAGGGGACAAAAATATGGGCGTCTCACTGAAGTAGTGGGGAAGGGGGGGAGGACAACAATTTTCTGAGCAATTCACACATTATTTTTTAAAAGCACTGAACAAAATTAAATTTAGACAAAATACATCTCCTTTTAAAATTGTATTTGAAGTATTCAAAACACATATTTTGAAATTTCAAGTTTGAAAAACATATAATCCCTGAAACCCAAATCTTTGAGGCACTGGAAATCAAAGAAAAGTTAGTTATGGCTTGTGAGCTTTTTGTCTGTAGAAAGAAAGAATTAATGGTCAACAAACAAGCAGCTCAGAGTCCCCCTCTTTTAACAAAGAAAAGTCTTTGCTTATGACTGTTCTTGCTGGATTAGGAAACTAAAAAAAAAAATCAAACAGGCAACAAATAATTTTACCATTACCAGGTAATATGTGTTAATTGCTCAGTTTATATACTCTGAATGACATACCATTAGAGGCTGTGTATGCATTGTAACTAGAGCATTAATAAATTTAAAATGTGCCTATTAGGATGACAGCTTTGGAGGTGCAAAGGAATAACAGTTATCACTTGGCAGAAGCAGATCTCACCCCATCTGCCGAGACTTTGCATACATTTTCAGCTTCCTGAGCAATGATTAGGGCTGTCAGAACCTCTTTAACCTTCTAACTGCTGGTCCCAACTGGCCTTAATTAGAGACTAATGAATTCAGAAGATGCAGGCCGTGAGGAAAACTGCCTTGACAGTTTGTGTACAAATTAAGCACCAATTACTTCATGCATCTTTTGCATTGCTGATACAAGTCTCTGTTATTATTTTTGAATATGGTCATTTTAGCATAAACCGAGAACTTTGCTAATGTATTTTGTCATTTTTATGGCTCATCATAAAAAAAAAAAGAATACCAGGAGGGTCATGAATATGTGAAATAAACTACTGTAGATGATAAAAAGAAATTCATTTCTCTCTAGGGAATATCTTCCAACATTTTTCCCCCTAATATCATATTATTATTATGATTAGTCACATAATGATCACAATTTAAGAAACAGACGTAACATGGTAGTCTGAATATTTTTATTAGGAATATAGCTGCTGTTATTAGCACAAGAAGGAAAACAAAGGTACAGATAAGAGTCTTTCAGTTCTGGGATCTCAGAAAAACTTTTACACCCACCCATGTTAGCAGAAGGTTAGTGACACAGTTACAGTTAGAAACAGGAGCACAGGGAGCCGTAGCTCTATAGTCAAGTAGTTTTGGGGTTTAAATCTCCCCAGTTTCTCCCTCTTATCCACATCCAGAAGACATGAGAGGTTCAAGACAGTATTTTTTGGAAAACAACCCCTAAGCCCAGCGAAGGTGCACACCGGCCAGTATGGTCTGACCAGGCAGGGGAACGTTCACCACATCGGCCCATAAATTTTGCTTAGTGAAAGTTTGAAAAACTCCTACCCCTGGTGCTCCTGCCAGGCCCAGTGGGAGAGCAAATGTGACTTTACTGAAAGGACTACAGACCAGTGCAGCTCACGAGCTGCAGAGCACCCCTGAGATAGGCAACCCTCCGAACAGACATACAGCCATTCCTTCACTGGCCAGTTAGCTCTTTCAATTTGGACTGCTACGTCTTTTCATTTCTCCTAATTACCATCATGTTCCCCATTGCATCGAGTGAAATTTATCACCACTATGCAAACCAAGGGTACTTCAAACCCCTCCTGGCTGTGCTGCTGTGGAAATCGAGGTCATACCAGCCTCCTCCCTGAGCATCTCCTGCCCCTGCTCTCCCTGTCGCTGGGAAGCAGGGATCCCCCCCAGAGGCTCTGCGGGAGGAAAGCCAAAGAGAAGCAGAGGATGGATGAATTAACAGCATATAGTGAAATTTTGCCACTTGCATACCAGGGTAGACTGCGGGATGTGTGCATTGTAATCTGCAGAGGTACAGAGCTGAAGAAGAGCTACAGCAGAATGAATCCTCTAGTACTACAAACTTCTTCAAATGCAGAGATGTTCTGTGTGAAGGAAAGAAGAAAATTTCTATCACATCAGTAAAATCTCTCCCAAGAGGAGATGGAGAGCATTAGAGCAAACTTGAAAACACGAGGCCAGGGTCTCGGTGGCAAGTCACAGGGCCAGCACCTGCGGGTCTTGAATTTCAGTTAAATAAAGCCCCGATTAATATCTCTCAAGAAGTTTTGTCTTTGTCCACACAAAACCATGGACGCCTCTCTCAGTCCAATCTCTATACCATGCAAGAGCTTCCTCCACACAACTGTCTCCTGCATTTCATCAAAAGTAATTTTAAACTTCTCTAATGAGGATGACCTAATGATCTCATGTGACACTTTCCTAATTGTCCCTATCATTAAGCATTGGGATTTTCTGTTGATAACCCAACATTTTCCTGCTTGCATTTACACCAGTACAGCATGATTACAACATGTAAAACCAACATGTTTCTACATGTATGACAGAGTCCTTTCTTTTCCCTTGTATTACTTTATGAGCTGCAGCTGAATTTAAAGTCCTTAGTAAATTTTTTTGTATCTGTTTTCATCAATCAGCCTTCAGTCTGGCCTCTGTCCCAGAGAACATGTCCGTGCTCCAGATTTGGAATTTGCAAGGCTGTGACTCCCTAGACCAAGATACGCTGTGGCTGTGAGGTTTTTAATTGAAAATTGCATTCAGAGATGATGAGCTGACCCCTACAAGTTTTTTAAGGTAAGTCTAAGGTTGTGACTTGGGTTTGTCTCTAACCTGATACAAATTTTTCAGAAACTGGTTTGTTATGTTAATGGACTTTGGTTAAGCCTCATTCCGTTTCCGTTGCCGTTGCCCCCTTTTTTTTTGCCAGTTCTGATCACCCTTCCCTGGTGTTTAATAACAGCGTCTTCTCCTTCAGTAACACTTACACATGGAACAAATGTAGATTTAACACTGTCATCTGGGTTATCGTTATTCTGTGTACGGCTCCCCTCTTTTCCTGCAGCTCTAAAAGCTCACGGTAGAGAGGAGACTCAGAAGAAAAGCGGGGAGAGGTGACACAGCCTGTTTGTCTGATCCAAAGCCCTGGCAAGTGATGAAGATCTGCCAGCTTTGACATAAATCCTGCAGAGAGGGGAGTTTTACTTTGGCACCGAAGGTCGAAGCACGCTGAGCAAAATGGTGACGTGTACACAGACGCGCGTGCGTGTGGATACACCCGTGTGTCTGTGTGTGTGTCTACATGCGCGTGAGCAGGCATCCCACCCTCTAGCAGCTGGTCCATAATGAGACCACGGGACCTCGCCACCGCCTGGGTCAGAGCTGCTTTAGCCAGCCCATGGTGGGAAAGCATAAAACCTCTGAGGCCGAGTCCCTGCTTCCCAGGAGGTGTAGGGTTTCTGTGGGACAGTAATTCTAGTTGTTGGCTCCTGTGCATGGCCTTCTCACACCACAATTTTCTGGTCGCCTTTGACCTCTCGCCCTCCCTTTGGGAATTGCCTCGTGAGCACATCAGCTCCCACCTGAGATGCACCAACCTCAGATCTTGTCCTCCTCGCCAGTACCTCGCTGCCGCACCTCTCTGTGGCGATGGCACAAAGCACACGCCGGCCTCTGAGGCACTTGGCCCGTCAGGAACACCTTTCCCTGGCATCTCGGAAAGGTGTCCGAAGTCCTGACTTTTCTTCACTTCTTTTTACTGACTAAAGCATTTGGCTTTTTCAGGTGGAGATATGGGTCTCAGTTCTGCTTTCAAGCTTTATTCTTCCACCTGATAGGTCCATTCAGTTAATCTAAGCCACCAGAGCAGTTGAAAAAAAAAAAGTGGGGGGGGAGAAGGATTAAATAAACAGCAAATTCAAAACCATGGAATAGTTAGCAGTCCCCTCACAGAAGACGTTTATATTTAACTACTGTACATGGAACCAAAGCATCCCCTGCAAAAACAAGCACTCTACGTATAAAAATTTAAAACCACATTGATAACCCATCTGGCATCCTCCTAATTATGAATCTCTTAGTGGAGTAATATTCCCTTTAGAAGCAAAACAGTAAATACAACAAGGGAAACATGATTATTAATTTCTTTTTGCTCTGTCTTTCAAGACAAGCGTTCATTCGCATGTGCACCCAAAATCTTTCTCAGCTAGAATTTATTGAAGTAAAAACATAACACAATGCCTGCTAATTAAACATTTAAGAAGAAAAAAATACCCTGTTCTCCATCAGGAGTCGATATTAATAGGTGCTTCATAATATGGAGTGTGTTTGAACCCCAGCTGTCTTGCCCCATAAATACAGAGAAATGGAAAGGCTCGGCTTCTCCCTTCATCTTTATGTGCCAGTCTAACCAGTCCAGGCTTCATAACATCCAGTCATCTTGTGGAAACAAAGCACAAGGCTTGATTATCTGGAGGCAACTTTTTTCCCTTTCATGGGAATGCTGTTTCTGAGGAGGTGCTACCCATACACGACTTCCCTCAGCAGGCACCAGCTCCCTTCCCTGCCCGAAAGGCAGCAGGAAAGGCAGGCAGTGACTTTTGGGGGGAGCTCTGTCCCAGGCCGTCTAGCTGAGGGTAGGCTTTTTTTTATCATGCTCTATGGACAACGGTGGCTTGAATAGTTGCTTCCTGGAAAGTAATTATGTCTTTACAAAGAGTCAGACCATTTTATTAATTTAAAAACAGGTATCCTCCAACAGGAGCCCTGGAAGGAACCCCTGGAAGGGGGACATCTCCTTTAGGAAGTCCATCAGGTTTGGGACTGCTTTTGAAACACAAGTAGCTTAAGTAATGGGATACCAGACCCTGAGCAAGGAAACCCCTATGGAAACTTTCAGCATCAACTAGAGACTTTGACCATCAAGCCTGGGGCTCTGGAGAAGGCGCAATATGCAGCACCCTTGGAGAGCTTCGTCCCTAACAAAATTTCAAGGCCCCCAAGTCAGTAATACTCACGTTCCTTACTCATTAGCCCTTTGCTTCTGGATTTTCCTCCCTAATAACACAAAGCCTTCCCATGGCTTTTGTAGAGTCTCTCCTTGGCTGAAATCACCCCCAGCAGCAGCAGGTACCTGTATCGTACAGCACCATGCCAGGCTGTGGCTTCACCGCGGCTCAGCATCTCCCTGTTTTACAAACCTGGAGCTCCCCTCCACCCCCACCCCGCACGTGTGGAGATCTTTGAACCCGATATCTCGACAGACTGAGCTGCTCAATATCGATTACCAGCTTTATGAAATCTTTTCAGTTCAGTCATAGGCTTATCTGCTTTCGTTGTCACATGGTCGGGGATGATGCCATCAATACAGATTACGAATCCGTCTCAGTGCCCTATAAATCTGCAAGTTTCCCTGTTTCAACCTTCCTAAACCACCCCAGTGGGTCCTGCCGGGCGGTGAGAGAGGCTGTGTGTGTGCCACGTTGCACCGTGTTGGCTGTACAAAGGGTGGGAAATGAAAAATCCAAGAGAAGCTTAACAATGCTCTTGCCCGACATCTGCTCCCAGCAAGGGCATCTAGGGACCTGCTGCACAGGTTTTTTTTTCCTTAAAGATGATCACCGTGAATGTTGCAACAAATAATAATGTAAAACATTTTGACAGCCAAGTAAGCCATGAAACGTTAAATCTCCAAGGCCCATATGCTCCCCTCTGCTAACGCAAATGGAGAGGAGCAAAAACCCTGTGGAAGCTGGCAGGGAGAAGCGGTTGAGCCACATCACAAGTGTCCCACTCCCTTCCGTCGCATTTGCAACCTTTCTGCCCCGGGGGTGAGGACAGGGAGGAGTGGAAGGGGCAGGGGGGTACCTTGCGGCTCTCTCGGCACTATGGTCCTTCAGACTTGGAGGGATTTTCTCACGCTTGCAGCTTTGATATCCAGCAGCCCGGCTTTAGCCACCAGAAGCCCAAGGAAGCCTGACTCCAGGGAGAGTGGCACAGCCAGGGCAGAAAGGGACAAAAATCCTGCGGGCCAAGGCACAAGGTTTTTACAAGTGGTTTGAGGTCTGTGGGTTTTTCCTGCTGCTCTTACGGCCTCAGCTGGCCAGCTGTCGGTGAGGAGCTTTGTCACCTAAAATTGTTATCTCAAAGAAATTTCATGGGTTTCTTGTCTCTTTTTAAGAACTCCTGGTCCTTCTCCATACCCACAACCCCATTGCATTGCAGAACCTTCTCTTTACTGACAGGAGTAACCCTAAACTAGGGATCAGTTTGGGAATGACTTAGGTTCCAACTGACTACCAAAGAACCTACCCTTGGCCTGCTCAAAAGGGAGTAAAATGTCATAAAAAATAGAGCAAAGGCTTACCAGAGCCTCAGTGGCATACAGAGCTAGCACGGGCACGGCACACCCGTTCCAGCAGCCACCGACATGCAGGAGAACAATGTATTTAATGTCACACGCCAGCCCAAAAGACCCCATACCTGTTTGTAACTGACTGACAGGGGTGAACAAGTTTTTGTGACCACAGCAAGGATCCTTAACTCCTTTAGCACCACGTGTCCACAAACATGACCCAGAAAGCCACCGGGGGGATGTCCCTTAGCCCAAGCGGTAACTTTCTGTCACTGCAATTTCTAAACCTATATCCAACTGAATATGGTGGCAACGGTACTAATGGGGCTCCTGGGCATACATTGTTTCAGAATTAGATACTCATGGTTTAGCCGGCAACATTAAAGCCCTGGTGAAGTGGCAGTTTGTTAAGGATGGTAAGTCGGTGCCCTATAGATTTGGAGATCTCTTCTTCTGGCTGGAGAAGCAGTGGTGGCTGGCGCGCATGCAGACACAAAAAGCCTTTCTGGGGCCTCCAAAGGGGAGGCAGAGGCACTTGGGGCTTCACGTGCCTAATATTTGGCAATAGGTGAACATGCTCACACATCAGATGCTAAATATCCAGTGTCTCTCAGTTTTAATGATCATTATGACTGAGGAAGACAAAGGTCCCATGGGGAAGAGCTGCACTGGAACATCAAATATGGAAAACTTGGTGCGGTTTTTTGTTTAAGATAAAATTAATAGATTATTTTCATTAATTCAATAACCACAGAAATATTTACAATGTAATTACATCCATTCTTATTCTGTTCAAATATTATTTTTAAGGGTTTCTTGGCATTGAAGAGCTTCTTTCTTTGAAAATCCTGACCCGGTGTCAGGAAAAGAACAGACCTAAGTCTCTTAATCTAATGGCTGTTAGCGGGGGTGACTACTTTAGCAATGCTCGTCTGAAAAATGAACTTTGCAATAAATGACCTTCAGAGAAGAAGACTATTCATGTTAATTAGTAGCTCTTTTCAAACAGGATTCATATATGCATTAGGCTATGTCATTTTGAACAATGCCATCATTGTAGTAAACATCAAGACAAGACTCAAGTACAGTTATGAAAATTTTAGAAAACTCTAGTTAGGTTTTTTCCCCCCTAAGATTATGAGTTACGATTACTGATGTGTTGCACAATAGGATCTCTCCTAATGGCTTTTAGCTTTTGCCACTGCCAACTTTTATATTTAAAATCCATACAATTATGGACAATTTATAAGCATTATGAGGCTCTCTATCCTCCTCACCCCTTTTTTTGCACTGATTCTTACTGATTCAAAGCAGCTTTGAACCCGGCAAACCAAATGCATTTTGGTTAAAACATAACATTCATTCTTACAGAGCCCACTTTATTCTTATTACTACTTATTACTTATTATGCATATTTAATTTAAGAATGCATATTCTCCATTAAAAAATTAGAATATTTTGAAGTACTAGAAAGTGATTATTTTGGTTAGTTTCCCTTGATTAACCACTCAAATGTGGATGCATTCTTTCTAAAGCACACACACAACAAGAATTGCAAATGGCAAAAGGAGGTTACCAAAAGGAGAAAAAAACCAAAATAAATTGATGCACAAAATAAGAGACGTGATTTTTACACAGCTTATGTCAAAATACATCTTAAAAAATAGTTACAGCATATCAAAAATTTGTTATCTGGGGAGAGATGAACTTAGTACAACAGATTTGATTCAGAAATGTTATTAGAAGATACAGTAGGCAGAAGGTAACGTGCAAGCAAATTGCATAATTCTAATTCTACATTAATTTTGAGCTATATTTATGAATTGATTTTTACAAATCCATTTCAGGAGTATCTTCCTTGCTGCTGACCATTCAAACCCAAACGCAAGGTTAATTTTAAACGCTAACCTGTCAGGCACTATGCACAGTTGCTTCACTCCAAAAAACATACATTCCTAACTAATTAGAGAATTAACAATTAATGTATTGTGGAATAGCATTTTAGCAATCTGTTTAATGAAGAAAGTCATCTGTGTTGCAAAACAATTAGCTAACAAAGGGGAAATTAATAAATATTTATAAGACCAATGTATATGGCTTGTTTGGAGCTTGCAAGATTCAGAAAAGGCAAACAATTCAGTTTAGCAAACAAACTGCAAGACTGGGCTCATCCTAAATACCTGGCACGTGACAGTGTTCATTATTCACGACTTGGAGGGGTTGCCGTACACCATATCTGCTCTCCGGCCTGAGCTGGGCATCTGAGTGGCTTTCAGAAGGGGGTGATGGGCAAATCTGTCTCTCCAGTGGTCGCCACTGGCTTGGACAAGCAGGTCTCTGCTCAGCACTCTGGCTTTTGCAAGTCATCTTCACCAGGGGTCAAACTTCCTTCTCACATTGCATAGGGAGTCCAGCCGCCTACCTTCATATCACAACTTCACATAAGCCAAAAAGCTTTCTGAGGCCCCCTCCCTGTGAGGATGGCCCTTTCTGGCCGCTGCAAACTCCTTTCCCCTCTCAGATTTTGATTTTGTAACACTCAGCCCAGGGACTGCAATGGTTTAGATGTAGCTGCCGTTTTATTTAAGCATGCGGGGCATGCAGATTTTTTTGTTTTTAATCTTTTGCCGTTTCAAAAAGAGACAGAAAGTAAAACCTGGGGCACCCTTGACTTGATCTTCCCTGCTTGGTTTTTTTGTGTGTGTATGGCGTTATTGTATCTGTTCTTTAAAGAAATGAAAAAGAAGAATGGACCAGATGTGGGATTCATTTTATTCATATTCAATCTGTGCAGAATTCAAAGAAATGGTTCCTTTATTTGCTCTTTTCTGGGAAAACATCTTGAGTTCATTTTGTTCTGCTCATAGACTTGTAGAAATAGGTCTGGAAAGGTACTTCAAGAGCTCATCTTGTCCATCTTACTGCCTCAAGGCTGACTCATGCCCAGTGCCAATAGCATGATAAATTCAAGTATAACAATAACCTTTTTTTTTTTTTCCACAAAAACACTGCAATAGAAAGTAAAAGGTTAAGAAATAAGGTAGCAACATGTCATGACTCCACCACAGGATTTAACGCTGTTCTCCAGGCATCCATGGTTGCTGTCTGCTAGAGGCAGGACATTGGCCCTGTAGCTGCTGCTATGTCCTCAGGGCACAGCCAGCTGCAAGTTGTGAGGGTGGCTACCCTGGCTCCTGCAGATTTACCCTGGCTTCAAATAAGGAGCTCAGGTACCACAACCACCCCACTGCATCTGCTCACTGGCTGCTCTAAGGGCACCCAAGCTTCCCCCAAGACCTGCACCACTACAGTGGGGCTGAGAAGGTGCGATGGTATCGTGTGCCCCTGATGGCACCTGTTGAAAGTTGCCCAGCACAAGATGTTTTCAAAGGGCTGTTCTCCAGAGCAGAAATCCAGGCCTGTATAAACTATTCCAAGTTGGGTCCCAGAAAAGGAGGTACGAGTCATTGGTGGCCATCTGGCTCCACAGGCATAAGGGCCACTGAAGTACGACACAATGTTTTACAAGGAGAGCAGGTGCACCAGAGAAGGTAAAATCGTTTCTGGTTCCAAGTAAAATGAATATATCGTAGGCAGGACACCTAACCAAGATGCTGCAGGGTCTGTACCTGGTCATGGAGTCCCCCTTTATACCTATACATCAGTATCGTGTACCAGCTCAGAGAACACATGGAGGATTAACGCTTACCCAGAAAGCCCAACCAAATCTGTCTTTCCCAACCATTTCATAGATGTGGTTTTCAATCCTGCTTCTTCCACCCCGTCTCCTTCTCCTCCTCCTGTCCCCTTCTTCTGCACCTTCTCGCCACCCAACACCTGTCCCCCCACACACGCTGCCTGACCTACACCTTGGTCTCCACACCATGGGCTTGCAATGCTCATTGTCTTGGGAGGGGGAGGCATGGGGTGAGGAGAGACACCTGAACCGTGACCTAGCTGCTAGACCAATGTCTCCCAGTCCCAACCCCGCAAGACCCAGAGGGCAATCCTGCAGTGCTGCTGCGGTTTGGCTGCCTCTCGCCTTGACCCAGGGGGAGGTGTGGGGACCACATGTTCCAGGAGCAGAGGCGCCATCCTGGCTTGGGAAAGGGGTGGTGAGGGCCAGTCTGTGGCTAGGAGGAAGGGGAGGAAAACGTGCAGATGGCTTAATCCCTCTCTGTCTCCCACCGCCAGCCTGCGGGTTTGCAGTGCTGCCGGTTACAGGGAATGCACTGCAAGAGGCTGCTGCCCAGCCATGCCTCCCCTTGCCCCAGCTAGCTCTTTGGTGCTGGCCATTTACAAACCTCATCCTCTACTGACCTTCTCCTCGGGGACGTTTACACTATGTCTATGTCCCAAATAAAACAGCACCTCATTTCGGGCTTAGGCACTGACAAACAATCCTCAGCAGCATTTAGCTCTTAGTACCCTCCCTGGCATGGCTGTGCTCTCGGACAGCTAGCGTAGGTCCCAAAATAACCTGCTGGGCAGCAGCCAGGCAAGGAACGAGGAAGAAATGCTGACTCCGTAATAAAGAATGTGGGGCTTGTATTCAGCCTAAGTCACTACTGGCATAGCCCAGAGCAAGGCAGCCTGAAAACGGCAAGGAAAGCAGGGAGAAGGAGCAGGGCAAGGGGCACCTAGGGCCCCAAGGAGCAAGGAGGAAGGGCTGAAGCCATGGTGGGAGTGATAACAGGCTTGACTGCATGAAGGAGGTTGGTTCCTCACGGCAATCAGGAGCCTAAAAAGAAAGAACAAGAAAAGCGTAGAAGATAGCAAAAGGAAGATTGTGGTCCAACAACACAGAATAATGGGACCCAGGCTCCCTGCGGTGATGCGTCAGACCTGCTTACTCTCACTTTGCTTTTCTGTAGTAGGGGTTAGGTGATTTTAGTAATAATTTCTACAATAAAACCCCACACTGGGTGACAAGTGTTTTGCCCTCTTCGCACTTCGAAGTCTCAGGCTGAGCTGTAATAGCTGCTCACCATCATTTTGGATGTTCCCTCTCATCCCTGTACGAGGCCGTTGGCAAGAGACACAAAAGCTGTCCCTCGATCTGCTGGCCTGGCTGGGGAGTGGTGGTGCCTCACAGTTAGGACACGCTGCTAGCTCGCTTTCAGGTGTTGCTGAGGCAGAGAGCAGGGAAAGCAGGGAAAGATCTTCACTCCCAGGCACTATTCCCAGTAGGCATGTTGGAGACACCCTCTTTGTAGAAAATTTAGGTGTGGACCCAAGTCATGATACTTCACTTCAGTGTGAGAGGATGGGCCCCGTCTAGTTTGTTTCCAAATTAGACACAGCCTTATATGCTAGCTATGGACCTATGTTTGTGGATCTGAACACTGTGGATTGAATTTCAAAGGGACTTCTCGATCCCTCTTCAGCGAGGACCAAAGACAGGCAGGAGTGAGGTTCTTTGGGGGTGGTGAGGATCGGGGAGGCTAGAGATGACAGACTGTCCGAGTATTTGTCCAGTAGGTAGAAGGCTCATATACATTTTATCCAGCCTTTTGAATTTGAATCTAGGTGTCCATCAACTCAAGAGAACGTCCTAGCACAGTTGGAAATCTTGACCATGTGTTTTGTCATAGACTTCTTACGGCCAGGATCTCACTCATGGGGAAATACTTTGGTCTGTGAGCAGTAGCCTCAGAGAGACCCTCTGAAACCAGAAACAGGCAGGTAGTACTTGATGGGATAACAAGGTGGTACCAAAATAACTCCTGCTTGACCCTCTCAGAGTACATGAAGAGCGGGGGCTTGCTCCTATTATCTCTATGCAAGTGATGGGATCACTGTGTATCACTGGGCCAGACCTAGATGTTGGGAATTCAGACAGAGAGCATCTTAAATTGGAGCCTTCCTCTTTTTACTCCAGGAAAACTAAATCAGCACCTAGTGCAAACATGTGCACATCTGTGTAAAGCCCTTCCCTCTCATACTTCACATCTCATGTTGGGTGCACTGTCCACTGTAGGTAAAGATGGCATATTTTTTGTGATTCATTTTTCTTGCAGTATTTCAGAGTCTAGTCATCCTGCCCAGTGCCTAAGGGACGACAATTTTTGATGTTCCATTAGATACAATACATTTTATAGTCACCATTTTTAAACAAAACACATTTACCTTCTATTTCTAGAAGGCAGCAAGATTATAAAAATATCTTTTAAGAACCTCTGGCACCATTTAGAAAACTGATTGCGTTTATGATGAACTGAAGCATCACATTAGGTATGAAACAAAGTAAAAGCAGATGGTCCATACTCAGAGAGCAAACTGTTGCCTTTCAATAACATGAGTAAGGATACAAGAATTTCTCAACTAGATTTCTCTGCTTCGTAGAAGATCTGAGTGAGCTGTTCGCTATTAAAATGCCTCTTCAGAAGAAATAACATTTTGTAGTATTTATAAAATACATTTGGCTTCTGCAGTTGACATGAAACAAAACTATCTTACCAACTGCTGGCTGTTTAGCATGTAAATTAGCTGGTTTACTAGAATTGAATTTATATACGAAACTTTATACAAAATCCTCTTGTTTCTCTAACCCACTAATAAGATCAGGAGAACACCACAAAACATAGCTTAAGTCTGTCTTTCAGATATAGACTCAATCTTGTTGGCATAGGGTACAATAATATTCCTTATAACAGAGTGAAAAGTCATGTGAAAACCGGAGAGCACTTTTTACAGAGCCTACCAGGGCTCTTCATGCGTTCTCAGGGTATAATTTACCTCCAAACTTTTAAGTAATTATGTGTAAATTTGTGGTTTTATTGCATCAATAATTTACATGAAAAGGTGAGCCCTTGCCTAACATAAATTCCTGTGGAAGCTATATATCATTTCTATTACAAGAGTGCTTGTGTACTGTACTTTGCTCATCCTTAGTAATAGAGGTATTTGTGAACTAAGGATTTCTTTAATGTTTTTATATTCAGTAAAAGAATGCACAGGGGTCAAAGCAGGATTGATTTGAAGGAGTTAGATTTTAAAATCCCTTTTAAAATCAGGACAAAGGATACCACACTATTAAAATAAAATGCTTAAAAATGAAAAGTATTATGCATGCCACACAGTAGAAGATCAGATTTTTATTAATGCAAGTTTTAAATGCTGATTAATCCTCTTGAGAATCAGTTTCCCAAAGCTTTGGCCTGCATTCAAGTCTTTTCAAAGGGGCACATCACTTCCATTATTCTGAATATTAATTGAACATTATTATAACTAAGAATACAAAGCAAGATTTAAAACATGATTACAGCTGTCATTGCTTACATCTAAATAAGTCGTTGGAAACTGAAGCTCAGGGAAAAAAACGAAAACCTGCCGTAAACATCTCTTGTCAGGATGGTGAAGCTGCTGCCTCCCGCAGCCCCCCTCCGCTCGGCCAGGATGGATCGTCTGTGCGCCGTGCGCTGATGGCTCGGCTGGCGGCTTGCGCTTAATGTATTCGCACAAACTCCCCCCCCACCTTGCAAACTGTGGATGTGTTTTGTCTTGCAAAATAATAAACGTCCCAGAAAAACACTGTCATTTTTAGATGTTAACAGGAAGAGGGATGATAATGGTTCAAAAGACTGAGCTGCCTGTATACTTGCTTACTTCCAGAAAGGGTTTATTTTATTGGTTTGGCATAAACCATTTTCTGATCCAGCTTCAGCGCATACCTCTATATAAGCACTCATGTGCTTAACGCTAAGCATGTGCTTAAGTGCATTCCTGAACTGGGCCAAAAGGTACCTCCTTTGAAATTTTTGTCCATAGCTGCTGTTCTTGGAATGATGCCTTTTTTGGTGAAAACCAATGTGGGGTTACAGTAACCATCTAATTCTGATTAGACAAATGGCATTATGGAAGAAGTATTAAAAATTTATAGTCCTATTTACTAAGTTTATTTGTTGGCCATAAAAAGCTGAATCTTACATAACATAAAAAGCATCCAGTCCTACTGATGAAAAAGATATAAAAAGATAATGGTGCAATCATAACATGTCTCTGAGAGTTTGTACATCTCAGTTGCAGTTTGGCACATCGCATAATTGTGTTGTGCCAAACTGGCACCAAACCACAATATGTTAGTGAAAAAGGCCTGCAGTTTAAGAGGAAAATCTAGAAGTGTTAACTATACACTGTCTAATTATACAACCTTACTGTCCCAGAATGTGATTTCTGAAACCATTTCTGACATATGGGAAGAGGGTAGAACAGCTGGTCATTAAGGTTTTCTCAAGACTATTTAGTAACACACTTGAATGTAATTAAAGTGCTACATTAAATACTGCACTTGTGTACAATGTATTTTTAATCTTTATGGCATGCTGTAAAAGTAAATAAATGCAAAGCATTAACATTTCTCCCCTTCATCTCCTAAATTGTTAAGATATAATGACAGTCCCTATCTATGCTGCATGTATTACCTGAAGAATACACTGGTGCTTTGTGAGCATCCTGCGCAGCAGGTAGGAAGCAATCCCAAGCTGAATTGTGCAAGCTCTGTGTAAGTTTACTTGGTTTCACTTGCCCAAGTTAAGCCACGTTGACTTACCTGGATGTATTTCAACAGGCAATGTTGCAACAATCCTGGTTTATTTGAAGGTTTCCTCTGGAACCAGTCAAGGTGATGCAAAGCAACTTTGACCCACGCTGGATCTAACGCAAGAAGCAAAACTTTGTACACAAAATGCGCAAACATCTTTGCAGCAAACTTTACTCTCAGGTGTCCCAATGGGACTTCTGCCTCGAAATAGAGAGTCAGAATGCATTTCCATACAGATGCAGATTGCAGATGGGTTAAATCACAGAATTGCATTTATACCCCATAATCCTCATTGTGATAGAAGTACCTAGAGCATCAAGACAGTTAAACGCTATGCAGGATCAGGGCCCCAGTTACTTATGCGTTCCCTTCCTCTATTATCTGTGACTGACTGTGACCTGTATTTCTATTTCTACAGACAAAAATCAGGGCATCTATATGAACCTAAGGCCACTGTAAGGGAACTTGAATCAGCCAAAAACTGTGCAACAACTCATATTCTGAAAAATTGCCTTGAGATTGGCACCAGTACTCCATTAATGATAGCCTGGGGATTCTGTGGTCCCAAAACTGAGGAGATGCTGTAGCATTGTGAAAAAGATGTATTTTTGATGCACTTTTTTGGTTTGATGCACAAACGGGTAAGAAAAAAAAATGTTTTAAAATACTTATTTTGGCACAAAGTGTTTCTCTGCATTAGACTTGTGCTTTTGATATTGGTGTTTTGTTTTACATTCTTTAATAACACTTTTGCTTTGAAAAGAGAGGCCAGAAACTTATTAAAAAGTTGAAACTGTTCTTGACTTCTCCTAAATTCCAGCAAATACATGTTTTAATTGACTATTCATGGAATATGATCAGGAGCTGTTGTCAGTTCCTTCAGTTCCTTGGAACATTTTTTTTTTGTGAATGCAGCACTTTCTAAAAAAATACTTTGTCCTGCACTTCGGTGGTTTCCTTTGAGCATGAAGGATAGCTTTACACAGTGTTTTCCAACACGAAATCAAAAAAGGAGGACAGAGAAGAAGCTTATAAGAAGACAGGTTTAACAAAGCACTCAGACTGTAGCTTCCAAGGCAATAAACTGTCAGTCATCAGAAACACTACAATGAAAACCATGGAAGTGAAAACATGTGTGTACCCCATTCACAAGAGCTATCCGGTGACAGTGGTGAGTTCTGTCTGTGACTGCACATGTGGTGAAATCAAGCTTTATGTTACTTTTCAAAGGTAGGCATAAGTTTTTATTTTCTCTGAAATACAATGTTGGGGTTTGATTTGTGAACGGTCGCTATTTGCAAATGAGCAAAGGAGTATGACATGCTGTGTTTTACCTTTTGCTGGGCATTTTTTAAATCAGTCAGAATCCTTCTGTTCAAATAAATGAAGCTTCTCCTCTCTGCTAATGGTGCATCTGCAGCATTTTTTTTTAAAAAAGGATCAGTGGCATGAGTAGCCGATCATCCACTCTTCCTGACTTTCTGTTCATGGATGGATTTTGCATCGCTTTACATCCTGCAGCTGGTATGTGCTATCAAAACCAAGAAATGCCAACCAATGTAGAGAAACCCGTGAAGGCAGGAGACACAACTCTCCTATGGCAAGTTAATTCATTTTCACAAGAGATGAGAATAACTATAGATCTCACCACATTCAGCATTAATTGCAAAACTCATCTCTCTGACTTAACTTTGCCTCATTAATTTCTTCACACACAGTTGCCAGGTACAATCACATCTAAGCACAAACACAAGCAAACAAAAACATGTTAATCAAGCTACTTTTCCTACAGGCTAAAAAAAGAAAGAAAAAGGAAAGACACTGGCATATTTAGGTATTTGGAAGATAGTCAGATGTTGTGCTGGTAAAGGTTATGTAAATACCGTGAGAAGCAAACATAACTTCTTATAAGAAATTCTGCAAAATATACTGTCACCTCACTTTTTCAGAAGAGTAAATCCCTTCATGGTTAACCCAAAACCTTTACTTTTAGTTTTCTATGCTTAAAGACCAATATTAAGAAAAAAGGTAGATATCACTTCTTTCAAACCATACCAGACAGCCTTAGATCCTTTCCAAAAGCTCAGCTTCCAAAGATGCGCAGCTGCCATTGACCTGGACATGGTGTGGATATTGCCAAAAAGAGTTAATTTTCCTTCTTCTCAAATAATTTTCATCCCAAAGAGGGATGCGGGGCATGCACTGACTATGTAAGGAAGCTGTGGGGAAAAATTTTGTTCCTGGGTACTTGTCTGTTACTGAGTGCAAAGGGAACTGAATGTCTCTGCAAGAGGAGAACATTTCCTGGGTGATTCACTTGAACCACAGGAAAGAGTTGTGTGGAGCCACACGAGAAGATGCAAATTGATGGTGAGCAGAGTGTACACAACTAGCTCATTTAAGCAAATGATACTATTCTTTCTCCCTTTTCTGTTTGTTTCCCAACAGTACTGTTGATTTAACCCCATATATATGAACCCCATATATATATATATGAAACATCCAAACAATATCCATAATCATTACAGAGCAGTTTGTGTGCATCACAGAGGTCTCTTCACTAATTTGTCTGAAAAATGACTGCATCTGCTGTGTGCAGACTTCAGCGCTCGGCAGTCAGACCTCCGGCTCAATTCCACTCAGCTGAACCCGAGATTAGATCTTAGAAAATAACCATCTCTAAGACAATCAACCTCAATCCAGGCATTTCTAGTGAATGGGCATTAATTGTCCTTGCACAAAACGCGAGCGACCCACCAGTACAGTGTTTAATTGTCTGAGCCTGACCAAGAGAGATGCATGGAAAGCAAAGACTGGGGACCAGGGACGGGGCCATGGCTCCCGCTCGCTGCCCTGTTGGCCCTGTCTTCCCTTCTCCTCCTTGTGCCCCAGGCTGGCAGTGCCAATTTGCGAACGTCTTCTTTTGCAGTTTTTTAGTCCTAAAATCAGCCATGCCAGTGATTATTATCAGATTCTTGCTCTAGGTTTGTTGGCTCATTTCTTGAGCTGAACCAATTTTTGAATGACAAGCACCAACTTGAATAATCCTGCACCCACCTGAATTAGCTTGTGTATTTTTTATTTTGTCTGAGAAGGAACTCCACATAAAGATGAGTCTTTGTTGGTTATACTTTATCTTCTACTGCTGTATATTCTCCTGTCACCAAAGAAACAACAGGTTTTGTTTCTTTGACTTAATCTATCACACTCCGTTTCCCTCTCTAGTCACAGTTTCTAATTATGTCAGTCTACTGACTCAGTTAGATATTAAATAGAGTCAAGACCAATACAGATAATCTATTGATTTAAATAATACCCACTCATGAAGTCTGCAGTTTCCAGGTGATACATTCTTCCCTTAGAAAATATGGAGCACTCCTGCTACCGTGATTTGCAGCCAGGTGTACGCAGCTCAGTCTCTATGAATCTCCTCACCAGGATTTACTTGGGCAGCAGTCTGGCACAGCCTGGCTTTGGCTGTCTACCATACTGTAGTAAGCATGGTTAAATACACTGAATATCCAGGATTTACCAGAATTTATCCAGAATTTGTAGTTCTCTACATTTACCGCAGTGTAGAAAGAAATGTATACCTGTGATTATGAAGACTAAACCACAAAGACAAATTTTATCCAGATGAAAAATGTCTTTGACGCCGATGGATGCATATGAAAACCACGCACCTAGATGGGGGAAGACTTTTGTGCATCAGCGGTAAGACTCCTTTTTAATTCATTTTTCTGAATTTGTTTTCGCAGTAGTGCGACTTCGAAGGAAGAACTGTCAGATTGTTGTAAAGTAGGTAAAACAAATTTTCACGAGGATTAAAAGGAAAGGAAGTCTTCAGCAATTTTCACCTCTAATGATGAGACCACTACAGGACACAACAACTCAGGTGCAGGACACTAACACCTTCGGTCCTGACCCTGCTAATGTTGCCTGCCACTTGCTGTCTGCCAGAGGTGCTTGACAATTGCTTAAAGCCCCATTCACAAACTATAAAATGCTCAAAGAGAATTTTAGAAAACTTGCAAAATTAAAAGAAATTTATTCTGATGCACAATGTATGAGAAACAACAGCCCCATAAATCATTTTTTCTCCTTTCAGGAACGTAAAAGATTTAAAAATTGAAATCTCTTTAACTTCAATTACCAGTCAAGCAGTTTTTGAGGAAGACTTTTTTTTTTAACACAAAAAGAGCTTTTGTGGGAAACATGGATTTTTAAACAAGAATTTTCTGAATTTATTAAAAAACTGAACAGAGCTTTTGAGAAATTAAAGTGCATTTTCTTTTTTTTTTTTTTCTTCAGATAAAAGTAATTTCCTGACCACTCCCAACTCCTACTGTAGGAAAATAATGCAAAATTGTAAACATTGTGCAGGTGACAGCGCACAGCCAGCACATGTGTCTACATAAGACCATACATGGTCAGTTTGGTAAAGTGCCGCCTGGTACTATTTACAACCGATCAGCCATGAGATAAGATAACATGCTTGCACTGGACAAAGTCTTGAGGTTACATGTTGCTGCTGTGCTTTCCACAGTTTGTCATTAACCAGCTATTGCAAGATGTTTTTTAAGTACCTTCATCCTGTCTCCAGCTCAGCACTGTCTCTCTCCCTGAATAACGAGGCTATATCAGCAGGGATAATTAAAAACTCTACTTAGTGTCAGTACAGGCACCAAACAACTTTTGTATCTCCTCCTATTCCATAGGGTCGCCCCCTTTCTTGAGAAGCACAGGAAGGCACAATATGCTAGCTCATAAGATTTTTGGAACGTGTGATTCTTATATTTGGTATCAGGCAACACTACATACAAAATTTATTTTCTCTCTCCTCTTTCTAGAAAATTGTCACTCCTCCAGCACATACTGGCTCATTTTTTTTCCTGAAAACTCAAGGGAATGAAACACCCATGCCAATTCTATATGATGTAAGTAGCTAGCCCCCTAAGGATCTCTTGAAAAGGCAAGCACTAGGATTGTTTTCTGAATACTTCCTTAGCTAAAATTACCACAATTCATGCTTGGGCATTCTCTAGAGACAGATGTATTGTCATGCTTGGATAGCGAAATATAGATATCGCACTTCACAGGAAATTAAAAAAAGGAGTATTCACAGTTCATCTCCGCCAAATAATTTAAAAGGCTGATTTTTGCATCAAAGAAAGATGCAATTACATGCAATGAAGAACCCTGCGATGTGTGTGTATCCACAGAGTTAGATTCTCACTCAAAGTCTTAGGTTCTCATAACAACACGTGCACTAGACTTGAAGTACACATCTCTTAATATACTCTATTACCTCATTGTCATTTACTTGTTGGTAATGAATGCATGTGTTAACAGAACAGCATGCTGATGCATTTTTTCTGCCATTGTATGTAACATATTTTCTAATTCTTCTGCTCTATTCAGCATTTGACCCTAACGATAGGGGATTATGGTATTAACTCTCTACACAGCACACATTCTTTACAGACTTTCACTAAATACTGTAAGCCTGCTGCAGAGCGGAATAAAAGTGAAAGCATACCGTCTGGTCTTAAGCTGTGCACACAGAGGGTCGTGATCCAATTGGAAGGGAAGCAGAATTTTAAAAAGAAAGAGGTTTGACAAAATTTTAATCCTTGTCATTTTCATTTCTCTTACCCTGTGGATTTGGGTGATTTTATTTACACTGTCAGCTTGAGCCTAGGGATTGAAAATCAGGCTTTTATGGAGATTATTAAAAGTACATACAGTACACTAAAGGCTGGACCACTGCTATATGCCACTAAAAATATGAATGTGGATGCTCTATATTATACATTTAAGGAGGTAAGTGCCATCCTCCCTGTAAGGCTGGACTTAGCAGTTAGGCTCATTGTGATTATGCTGAAGTGCATGTTTTAACAAGGGTATTTATGAGTGGTTTCAGAGTGCTGAAGGTACACTGAAGAATTGAGACGTACCTTCAGGTGCCTTTTAAAGGGACAAGGCAGCAGCATTTTAGGAGCAGCTGTGGAACCTGTCCATATTGAAGGTGTACCTGAACATTGAAGAATCTCCTCCTGGAAGAGCTACTGCTCTCTGCACCCCACAGCCAGGGAAGGGCAGCCTGAGGTCTAGCCCAGCCTCAGAGAAACAAACATCTCATCATGGGTGACTTTCTCCTGAAAGTCCTCTCCTGAGGTTGGCCTCACTCCCATAGCGATGGAGAGCTCCTAGGCCAACGTCCAGGCAGGTATGAGATGGTTTGGGTCGGAGATGCAGCACAGGTGTGCTAGGCTGTGCTGCAAGGTCCAGCTGGCCAGGTGGCCGGGGCCTCCTGAAGTCATGTGGCTGCCCACTGTGGGGACACCTCCTGCTCCAGCTTTCCCAAGGAGCACCCATAGGTTGGACCTCCTTGCACAGCCACCCGTTCCGGGGCCAGAGAAGGGTGACAGCAGGAGGAGATGACTGTTTTCTCACCCAGTGTAGGCACAGATGATATGTTGCAGGAGCTGCTTTCATGCCCTTGGAAATTTTTGGCCCAAACCAAACCAAATCAAATGACTGCACCCTGAGTAGGGCTCTTCTGACTCCCCTCACTCTGCACCCATGGTTTTGCTGTAGCAGCTAAAATAGAGCTCCAAACAGGCATGGAAACACAGCTAAATACAATGATTCTTTTCAGGACAGGCTGCCAAAAATCCATGAGCCACCAAAGGGGCTGACTTTCTTAACTTCCCACCTAAGAAAATTAAGAAAGTAAGAGCTGCTTATGCAGCTGCAAGGCAACGGGCTCACTGCATCCCTGCATGGTAAGGAAGGAATCGAATAGCCCCAGGAAGCAACCTAAGACTGTCTGCGGGGGCCAGAGTGAAGCACCCTACTCTGACAGCAGCTTTCATGGCACAGCCAGAGAGAAGGAGCACATTAGACACCTGAATTCACTTCCAATAGCCAAAAACTGTAGGCTTGTTTTGGCCCTGCCCTGTGGAAGCACACACTGGGTTTGGCAGTGGGGTTGACTCTGCACCCCCAAACTCAACAACACTTGCTAACTCTCCTGCTGATTTCAGCGAGACCAGGGTCATAGCCCCTAGTCCAGCAAACACTTCAAACGCACACCTTCACTCCATGGGCATGGACAGTCATGTTAAAACTGCAGGATCGAGGCCATAGTCACTAGTATTTCACATAAACCTTGCTAATAAGGTTATTAAAACAATCCTGCTTGGACTCTGGGAAAGGGGGAGATAGCTTTTCCAGGTTTTTTCTGCTCAGGGAATCAAAAATGTTATTTTTCCATCCAAGGAAACTGTTTGCTTGAAATCAAGATACGTGACTCTCACTGTCCTTACAGCTCTTAACTTTGGCTAGCTGAGGCATGTAAAATAGGGGTTTATTGTGCTAAGGAATGAAATGGGCAGAAGTGCTTGCACAACTTGGCCATCTCACAATTGAAAATGGAGTTAAGCTGGCTGCACCTAACCAGAGTGCCAGCAGCACAGGATTTTTGAGATGTGCTGCTTCCATTCCTTCCTCAGCCAATTTTCAACGCACTTAGGGTGCCTCCTGATAACAGGGCCAGAAACAAACCCCACGGAGGGCAATGGGGATCTGTCCTTCAATATAAGTGGCAGGTGGATCAGGCCCACTTGGAAAAATTTGGCTGCTGTTCTGAGTGGTCTCAGTGTGCCAGGGTCCTGTTAAGACATCCAAATTGGCATCTCATAAAAATCAAATTGGCATCTCATAAAAATCCAGGCTAAAAATGACAGCCTTAGGTTGGAAGTCTCTGACTCGGGCCTCATCCTGCAGAGGTGTTCAATGCCCTCAGCTCCCACTGACTTCACCGTGAGCTGAGCAGGCCCAGCACTTCTCAGGATTGCTAGTGCTCTGCAGGATTGGACTTACTGTCCTTAATACTATCTCATTCTAGTTATTCCCTATTGCCCAAGGATAATCCCATGGCATTATTCCCATTATGCCACTTGCCATTCCCATTATAGTCTTTAACAATGTTTTAAACCTATCTTTCATTTTTAATTTCCTTAGCAAAATATCTGTATTTTAGTAGTATGCATTTATGTAGTCTTTGAAAAATGTGCTTTTATTATACATATGGCATTATCATGTAGCTTCACTACTTTATGAGTCTGGTAGATGAAAACAACTCCAAATACAAGGGGAATCCATATGTCTAAATATTTTTAGCATGAACGCTGTTACCTGTTCTCAGTCATAAAAGTATAATTAAACAGCACGTATTAAAACAGTGCACCACAGGAATCATTGCAGCTTACTTGTCTGTTTTATGCAAGGGGGGAATTTTTTTACTATCTTTAGGCTGGAAAGGAAGGAAGAAGCCATCATAACCATTTTATGTCTTTAGCATGTGCAAGTTACAAAGCAGAGTACCGGGATCTTACAGACCACTGTGGTTTCAATTCATCTTTCTCCTTGATTAATTGCTAAGCTGCTGCACAATGGTAGCTTCAAAATAATTCATCAGCAAGACTTCTCCAGCCGCTCTGTGATGCCTTCTTGTGTCAGAGCCACCTGGTGCAGCAAGTGGCTCCACAAGTGAGAGTTGTGTCAGAAAAGAAGAGCTGGGCCCCCTCCCGCCTGACCATTTCCTAAATCCCCACTTTGTCCCCTTCCCAAAGCACTGCCCCCATTCCTTAGGTAGGCAGGAGGTCTGAGTCCTCCCCTGAACATTGCTTTAGGGACGATGGTGATTTCTACCTGAGCCCCAAGCCAGCAGCAATGGCTGACCTACATCACCCTCAAAAGTGTTCCTCTGAAATACAGCTGCTTCCTTCCTCCCTGGCCCAATTCAGGACAGTTTGTTTCTGATCTATAGCAGACAAATTTTGGAAAGCCCAGATACCTGGTCCACTGGGCTTCCCAGCCTACGGTGAGGCAGGACAGAGGTAGGGCTCCAGCCTGTTTTCCAGCCTGTTTTCTGGCTTCTGGCTCCAGAGGGATTGCTGTGGTCATGCTGCCCTCAGGCTCCTACATCTAACTTGAGGCCACGGAGGAACCCAGGGCATGAGGGAGCTGCTGTGTGACCAGGTTGGTTTTTCAATGATGTTTTAGTCATGGGCCAATTTGACACATCATGAAAGAAAAATCATTTCAGATTGAATTAAAATTGACATTTGGAAGCACTTTTTTTGAAAAAAAGAATAAGAAATGTAGGAAATAAGGCCAGAAAGGGTCAGCTGGGCCAGCAAGCGCAGATTTTCACAGATGATTAGACTGGAGAGTCCATAGGCATCCTGTCCTATGTGTCCCCACACACCACTGGCCCCAGGATGCTCCCCAGGAGTCTGTAACAAACTTTACACTTCATCATAAAGCAGCTGCAAACTTAATGAGCCCCAGGAAGCAAAAAGGCAAGATCCAATGCATTGTCAATAGCCCAAATCCTTGTAATAGAAGGAAACTCTTAGGTGAAATCTGCTGCAAATCCTAAGAAATTAAGACAGATGAAGGCAATCCCCTCTAAAACAAGGAAATTCCTTCCTTACCCCAAATCTGGTGATCACTTTAAACTTGAGCTTGTAAGTGAGATACATGCAGAGATTAGGGGCCCTAGCCTACCTTCTGCTATTTCATGGTTCAGAGGTGAAAAAGAGACCAACCTAGAAGTCTAGCAATGCATAAACGAAAAGTAAAAATGACCCTTACTGACCTCCGCAGACTGCAAACAAAAGTCCTGAAGCATGTGATTAATAGAATAAAGCAATGGTGCAAATAAACAACCAAGTCTCTTTTCAAACTCAGCTGCTGACACCTAAACATCAGATACCAACTGATCCACATCACAAGCCTCATTTTCTGTCCCTAAGAATTCTGCGATACAATCGTTTTCATCAGTGTACCCAACTGCAGCCTAAAACAGTGAATTTCTCTGTTCCCATTAGCAGAATATCACTTGGACGGATGGATGGAAATCTCTCTCTAAATTTACAGTCTGAATGTATTAATAATCAGCTTGCATCCACTTGATCCCATGCCAGTATTATTCTTTAACTAATTCTTTTTGTCTTTGAAGTTTACCTCCTAAATGTCTTTATGAAAACTCATCGTATCCCCTTTCCATCTTAGTTTCACCAGAGTAAGCAATTCAAGAGTGTTCATTATTTCCTCATAAAATAAGGCAAAGTTTTAGTACAGATTACCTTGAAAAGTTTCAAGTATTTAATGTCATCTTAAAATTAATTTTAGGTCCACAATGAAATAACTTATTATTTTAAAGCAAATACAGTTTTCTAATGATTTAAAAATACATTTTCCTCTCATGGCCACAAAATAAGGTAGATTGGAAGTTTAAGAATTGATGGAAGAAATTATTTTGCCCAGCTCCAAATAGAAACCACTAGAAACCAAGAGTTACCGAACAGATATTTAGGAATGGAATTAAAGAGAACAAGAAAACAAAACCTTGGCAAATAAGCCAAAAATTTGGACCTGGATGCACTGGCAATTTTGAGTCCCAGAGTTCTGAATGAAGCATGTGGAAGATTATAGGAAAATTGGAGGAGGAATTTATTTTAACTATTGCAATTTGGAGTATTTCTAAACCTCACATAAATGGCATCTATTTCCTTCTTCTCAGCCATAATTAACTTATTTTTAAGTTCATGTTCCTTGAGTGTTTTTCCATTTTCATTTGAGTATTCAGAGTTCTCTGCTGATGTTTATACCTCAAATAGAGTTGATTCAGGTTCTAGGGGATGCAATCACTCATCTTTTCTTGTATTTTTAGCCCATGTTCTCTGACCCTTCCCTCCTCATTCCATCTCCTCTCAGTTTAGGGCCTACATTCTCATAACTTATACTTCTTTCTAAAGTAATCTGTATGGATAAAATCACTTACATATTTTCCCAGCATTTTTTTGCTTCTATTCAGGATCTTCTTACTAGTAATGGGGAAGCCATCCTACTGCTCTTCCCCATTCCCTGCTCCTTCCATCTGGTCACCACACGGCTTTTATATCTCCAAGTGCTGCAATGTGAAGAATGGACTAAAACGAAATAATGACTCCATTACATGTCCTATCTCCTTCTCATAAATTTCAAAGCCAGATGAGACCATTATCACCTGCTCTGATCTCCAGCACAACGCAGGACTTCCTGAGAGAGATTCCTCACTTCAGGATGGGAAACAGCAGCCCTGACTCATAACTCTGGCCCAATGTAATGATGGCCATCTCCCAAGAAATAAAAAAGTGCAATCCTGTTTCATGTACTCTTGCACAAGACTTTTGATTACTTGTTGCAGAAAATAGATGAATATAAATTTTAGGATGAGAAATTCCATACATATTCTCATTGCTCTTAAAAGTTTATTTCATACCATCATTAAAAAAAAAAAAAAAGGCATTCTGGAGAAAATTATTATTGCCAAAATCGCACGCTTAAAACAGTACATCTTGTCTTTCACTCTAAGATTTGATAACAAGAGCATAATTATATCTCAACCCCATAAAATCACAGTAACTGACATTTGCTGTCCTCTCAGGACAGCACAGCACTGGTTGCTGCCTTGCGGGGGAGAAGTGACTGCCCTGTTGAAAATGACATATTCAGGGTGCAATACAGTATTCAGTAGAAGCTTAAATGTAACTCTACTAAAGGAAATGGACTTTATCACTTCTCCCAAAAACTGCCTTTGGGAATTCCTCCACCAGGCTCAAAGGGACGATACCAGAGGTAGAAACTACTACCTACTGAAAGTAGAAAACAGCACACTGAAGCACCTGGCGTAAGCTAGTTCTCAGAAACTTCTCATTCAGGTACCAGCCTGCTATGTCTCAGCTTTACCTACAGTGTTTTGGTACAGTTGTGGAACCAGAGAACATGTTTTTCCCAGACCAGGTCCTTTTCTCTTGCCTGCTCTCAGGTCCCCAGGGAGCTGCTCTGCCGCTCTGTGGCTGGGCATGAGCATCCCCGCGGCTGTGTAAGGCAGCCGGGGGAAGGAGTAGCTCGATCCACCAGCAGCCGTGCAGGCGTGCAAATTGAGCAAGTGTTCGGTCTGGAGGCTGTTTGCAGCCCCATCCTCCCAGCAGCAGTTGGCTCGCTCCTGGTGGAGATAGAGCATATGCTCCACTCCATACATCCTATCCTGTGATTTTATTACCCCAATTCACTCTGCCTATAGTGGCCAGTACAGGTCCTCAAATAGGCATTCTTTACCTCTTTTTTATCACATCTAGTCCACAAAAATGTTCAGAAAAGTTGAGCATCTGTAGTGCTTTAAACCCCTGCCAGAGAGCATGTAGTGTACCAGCCAGAGAAGGGGAGAGCTCTGAGCTAGCCAATGGCTAAAATATTGCAGGGATTATCCCTGGAGAAATATGAAGTGCTCTCCAGAAGCTCTGTCGTGGAGAAATAGAAGAGTATGGAAAATACAGGAGAGCCTTGTACCAAGGGGTCAGGGAACATGGAAATGGACAGCCCCATGAAGTCTCAGACAACACCCACAAGTCCATCATCTGTGGGTGGGATTCCCCAGTACTTGCACATGCCTAGATTATTAGTGTTGCCAAGTAAAATGTACATTTCTACTGAAAGCAAATTGACACTGATGGGACTAACTCTTGCCTTGCTTTGCCACCCAGAAAATTCTTGAAGAAAGACCTCTCCTTTACTGCTTCAGACAGACAGACAGACAATTCTGTGAGGTACAGGTGAAGAGCACCTGTATATCTCTGGGTAGTACTAGCATTCTTCAGGAACCTGGTTTCAGTATGAGTTAATTATTTCTGAACACCATAAGCGTGCAGGATGGTTCCCATCCAACAGGACGGGACTAGCGCCCCTGCAGCCACCCTGCCATGGTGTCCATTCCGAAAAGCCATGTTCCTCCCAGAACATGGACTGGATGGGGCCAGCGTTGCAGGTCCACACTCTTACTTCCTCTGCATAGAAAGCCCTGCAGGAGCAACCCAAGGAGACTTTGCTGCCTTCCCTCTGTGGGGAGGGGGCATTCTGCTCTGGAAACATTTGCTTGATATCAGTGGCAATTTATCTTGCTTCCTCTCCCCAAGCTGGGTTTGCAGGACAAGTGTCCTGACTCCAGCTCCAGTCAGCCACAGCCTGTATCTCCCTTTATGTGTGCATGTGCATAACCTGCCATTCTTTTGCAGATCTCCTTGCTCAGGCCCAATCTCTGTTCTGCAAGTTGGCATGACGGCAGCATACCAAGTAGGAGGTTTTGGCTTCTGTGTAGAATTTGGAGAGCGGTTTTGTAGTAAGTTGCTATACTTTTTGGCTTGCAAGCCCTGGGAGCATATGGCCCATTGCTTGCAAAATGCTGATATTTTAAAATTGGGGGAGGAATAGAGCATGGCACATTTATTTTACTTCTTCAGTGCCACTATTTTTGCCAAAACCTTCCCTGCCACACCATCCTGGATCATGCTGTTCTATCCATCTTTAAAGTGAACCTTCCACTAACTAAAAAGTGGATGATGTAAGACAGCCCCCTAACAGGCCTGAGAAAACTACCCTTCCTCTACTCAACCTCCAATATGAAATGCTGTCAATTAATAGCTAAAGTGAGTGAGCAGCCAATGCAGGACTACTTCTGCTCACTCCTGAACTCTTTTGCAGCTGGTCTTGCTCATACTTTCAACAAACATCTCTTCTTTTCTAAGCAATCAAAACTTTATGGACTGTTATTTCCTTCCTCTCGACTTCCCAAGAGCTAACACCAGCACACTTGAGATGCTGCAGACTTATCACTTCCACCTTGAACTAGTGGTTGACCTGAAGAGAGAGATGCCAGGAAATGAAATAGAGTTCTTAAGTACAGACAGAAGAACAGTGCTAATCCAAGCACAGCTCTGCTAAACCACCACAGTAGCTGGCAAAATAGATCTGTGTTTTTGTGGGGGTTTTTTTTTGTGCCTTCCCCACGCCATTTAATAATGTTGAAAAGCACAACATTTTGTTTTTGGAAAAAGTTAATAAACCAGTAGATAAAGGTGATCCGCAAGATATTAATTTACTTGAATTTTCAAAATGCTTTTGATAAGGTCCCTCATAAAAGACTATTAAGAGAAATAAATAATCACAGGGCTAGGGATGAAGTCTTTGTTAATGACTAGAAATGGGTTAAGTGACAGAAAACAAAGAGTCATAATAAAGACCTTCCTCTGAGAACGGAAAGAGATTAATGGTAGGGTGCTATTATCACCTATGCCGGGACCAATTTTATTGACTATGCATGCGAATGACTCAAAGGAGACAATGTAGAGGGATTGGGGGTACTTGGGTGATGATATCATATTTTGCTGGGCCTGGCTGTGTAATCTTTACTCACACAAATAAAACCACTGAACCTAGGTGGGCTGTGTGTAAAAGTTAGTTACATAATTCCCGCAGTGTTTGCAGGGATTGACTTTTGGTTAATAATAATTACAAGAAACTCTGAAAACCTCCAGATGTATTGCTGGTAAATTGAGAAGCATGATGGCAAGTTAGCTGAGTTAAGGATTACTTGAGCAGAGCATATTATCAAAACTCTCTAAATCTTTCCATATACACAGTCACTCACCTGTGGAGTCTTTTAGGAACAGAAAATGAGGATTCACGGAAGGTAAATAGTGATGGGCCCAGTTCCACCTACCTTAATTACTCTGAAGAGTTGTTTAACATGCAAAGATCTGTTTATTTATTTCAGTGGATTATGTAAGGGTGCAAGAATGAAAGAATCATCACTTAATGTGTGTCACCTCATCTAGCAGAAATTAAAAGTTGAAAAATAGGATGACTATACTGAAAAATAGAACTTGCAAAACCAGAGCATGCTGTAATGACATTATATAAAAAAACAAATCCTTCCTCTATTTTTCTCTTTAGCTTTGTTCCCTGAAACACAACTAAGAGATATTTTATGTTGGAAAGAAAAAGCCCTCAGTGTTCAGAGATAATAATGACATATGATCTCTCATCTTTGTGGAATAATCTCCCTGTCATAGTGGCAGAAGCCTTATCCTTAGAGAAGAACTAGCAAGAACTTGACTGAGGAATTCAACATGATGGACAGGGAAACCCATTCAATGAACAGTTAGCATATGCCATATC
>NW_009229972.1:50903-70647 GCF_000690835.1 Fulmarus glacialis
TTTGCTGCAGCAGGAACTCACCAAATCAAAGATGTGTTGGATTTTCTGGGGAAAAAAAAGAGACATGCTTTGTCATTAAGCAAATGAGGATGGGTATTTTCCATAACCTGATTTGCAGGTGGTCTACACCTAATACGTTCAGGGATGAGCCCAGGGAGCTGGAAGCCAAAGTGGGTAAACTGAATGCCTTCCTGCCCATGCCACGAGCCCATGGGGTGGCCTTTGACAGGTCACTTCAGCACTCCCAGCCTCCACGTCCTCCTAACACACTCACCAAGCTGTTATGAGGCCTAATTAATTGTTTTATAGGTGGGGCTCATTTACCAGACCTGGGGATTCCTGAATGAAGAGTACCAGAAAAGTTCAAACTATTGTGTTATTTTCAAGTGTAAAATACTAATGACTTCAGCAGCTTTTCAGTGCTCACTGGGCAGCCAGTGAGTGGCTGGAATTGACAGCTTCTGGCTGCCTTATACCACTCATGTATCCATGGAAATGGATGACAGAGCTGCAGAAACAACAGAAAAGTTTTTAAAATATGACTTTGTTCCATAATAGCAAAAAATAATCACACTAGAAGACGTAAATTTCAACAGAGGAATTCAAAGCACTTTCCATCATTTGCTTCCTTTCCATACAACTCCTGTGAACGAAGCAAAGAGCAGGGAGGAGATGTTGCAGCCTCACCGTGATATGCAGCCAGGCCTGGGGAGGAGGAAATCAGCAGCTGCTCAGTAGCACGGCGCTGCAGTATGAGACAGGAAGTGAAGATAATGATGCCTAACTGAAACCATCGCCTCAATGGAATTATCTGGTGTGGAATTTGGCCCAGGCAATGCACTTCTCACTCCCGCTCTTTGCAAAAGCCTTCCTGCTGGTAGTTTTGCTGATCTGCTTTCTAACGTCAGGAAAGAAAAGTGGGTTTTAAACCAGCAGAAGCTGCAGATCCACAACCGAGGAGCTCTGGCCATGTAACCAAGTGCTGACTTTCAAACTCCAGGCCTGAAAATCATGCCCTTATTTATTTTTGCCTACGTAGACATAGTGTTTGTGGAGCAAATGGAACGAAGAACCTTGAAAACACGCAATCATTCGAATTATCCCTGGCATTCGGCTATACAAACTCTTCAACCTCCATCCCCTTTATGCACAATTATGGACCAACTGTGGAAATAAGAGAATAATTGAGTTTCCGTGCTCTCCACCCCCTTCCCCAGTGCTATACTTCCTATAAGCCCTTCACAGTGCAGGACTGTGCAAAAGATATCATCTTGTGTGCATCTTGTAGTATAATTGAATCAAGGTTGTTTAGTACTAATAAGGTATCTCTGGAGTCCAGATGTTTGATTCATGCAGTGATATACAGGAGAAGGGCAGCCCATGTTTGCACAGCAGCAGACACCATCACCACTGCCTTGGCCAGCGCACAGAGAGCCTACGGGTGTTGCAAGTGCAGCTGCTACTGACCCAGGAGCTACAAGGGATCAAACAGCTTCCCTTCATTATTTTATCTCATCCACCAACACCCCTTCCTCAGCCCTGTCTCTCTGTATATACCACCAGCCTCTTTCATGACTTCCTTTGTAGTTTTCCTTTACTAGTGCTGCCTCATGTTCAGTTTCTATAACCCTCCTGTTATTCTTCTCCTGGCTGAAAAATTGCTAACCCTTCATTTTCATTTATTTAGTTCTCTGCGTGATCACAGGCAATAAAGATGAGACCCCAAAGATCACTATACCTTCAATCCACAGAGGGTTAAATTAATTTTCCCTGCTCATGGACATCTCACCACTTTTTATTCATGCAATGCAAACTACACACTTAACTCATAGAGGAGATCGTAAGGCTGCATCTAAGCTGAAGGTCCCAGAATATTCCTTCAGGTCTTAGATAACCTGCCAGGCTGCACCCAGGTCTCTGCAGAAAAGGAGAGGGAGTCTGAGTGCTCAGCAGGACTGGAGAACCAGCATTCCCTGAACAAGGAGGGACTGTGATCCCGCACCCTGCCATGGCCTGGGCCCATCAGCTTAGACGTGACCCACAGGATACCCCTGAGCAGGGGAAAGAACAAGGATATCAGACGAGTGCTCTAAGCATACATTACAGTAACAACTAAAGGTAGGATATCCACAGCACCTGATTTTGGTGAGCAAATCCTCTAAACTTCCAAACTTCTCCCCCCGTAGCCTTTGATCCTGTTCCTGTGAGCATCTTAATGCTGGTGAATAGCATTGATACCTCACATGGAGAAAAATTTGCCAAATCAGAGCCTACTTAGTAAAAGATTGGGAGTTCTTGTGTCACTCATTATGTAAGTGGGAGTAAGAAGTTCTCAATGGTCACCTTCAGCTTCCTAACACAATAGTTTAGTTACAATAGTCCTTGGCTCCTTTTCACATTTATCTTTGCATCTCGGAGACAATTGTCACAATACATTTTGCCTGATGGACTATCAATGTGATGAAAGAAAAAACAAAAACAGATTGCTACATCAGTTCTAACTAGCACTATACCTGTGACCAATCACTACTGGAAAATCTAAAACTCAGATAAAAATCACTAGGCTTTTTTTAACGCTTGAAATGAGCCATGTTGTAAAGGAAACCTGCAATAATAAGATAATATGAATTAAAAATAAATACTTCACATGTTTTCAAGCAAGCATGAAAGCACTGCTGAAACAGGTATTTAAGTCCTATTATTTGAAGGTTAGTATTTTCTTGTTCCTAATCTGTGGTTTATTTGGAGTAATACTAGTCTTTTTTTGTGATATATTAATTAAATGTAGTATATTTAGATCCAGAATCCTTGAATATCATAAAATTACAGGATACCAATTGTTACATAAAATAAAATTCAGTGTTGGTGGCTATTTTCCAAAACACTTGCCAAGCAGCCACCAAAGAAGCAGATCAGTTTCCAATGTATATCAAGAGATAGAAGACTCATACTTTGAGAAGGAATTTTTAAATGCTGATGTCCCATACTAGTTAATAATATCAAGTGTAAGGGGATCAGAGACACAATTGTTTCTAAGGCTAAAAATCATCCTAGAGATACCAGACAATGAGAGGAAAAGTGACTTACTAACATTCGTGCTTGATGGTGTCTTCCTTTTCCTCCTCCAACTGAAGCTTGGGACAGCTGTTTGTCTTTAAATGCTAGAATACAAGGACGCAAAAAGGTCACAGGAAAACATCTCCTGTGCAAACGAGAAATAGGGTTGTCCTTTTCCAGTTAAAAAATGTTTATGTGAATGTCAGTTTTACGAAGGAGACGGGACTAACTGAAGTGGAAACAGGAGTCTTCTCCTCAGGCATAGCTTAGGTGGTAGCTTCTTGCCAAGGTGACACTAGTGCTGGCTGAGATGAAACATCCGCCTATTCTATGCTGGTGCCCTCGTCCACTCTTAGACCCCTCTCCCCTGCCAGGGAACTACATCTCATGCACTATGGAGATGTGCCCTTTGGGAACTATTTCCCATCAGCTACCACTAGCCTGAACTGCATTTTAGTATATAGCACATTCACAGCATTGCAGAATTGCTGAGATGGGAAGGGACTTCTTGAGATGACCTAGTCCAACCCCCTGCTCAAAGCACAGCCAGCTAGAGCAGGTTGCCCAGGACCATGTCCAGTTGGGTTTTGAATATGTCCACAGACAGACACTCTAAAACCTTGCTGGGCAACCTGTGCCAGTATTTTAAAATCCTCACAGTAAACAAGTTTTTTTCTTTGAATGGAATGTTTGAATGGAATTTCTTGCATTTCAGTGTGTGCGCATTGCTTCTCGTCCTGTCACCAGGCACCACTGAGAAGCACCTGTCTCCATCTTCTCTATTCCCCTCGATCAGGTATTTATACACATTGATACGACACCTCCCAGCCTTCTCCAGGCTGAACAGTCCTAGCTCTCTCAACCCTTCCTCTGTACGATAGATACTCCAGTCCCTTAATTATCTTGGCTGTTTGTTGGACTAGTTGCAATACGTTTATGTCTCCCTTGTACTGGAGAGCCCAGAACTGGAGCCTTTCTTTTTAGTCTTCATATCCCTCACCAAATTCAACTCTGGATGGGCTTTGGCTTTCCTAATGCCAACCCTCCATTCTTGGACAGTGTCTTTGTATTCCTCATAGGTCACCTCTCCCTGCTTCCACCTCTTGTATGCTTCCTTTCCATGTTTGAGTTTTACCAGGAGTTCATTCTTGCAGACCTTGTACCACCATTATTTGATTTCCTGCATGTCAGGATAGACCACTTTTGAACAGGTGACCCTTGAATATCAATCAGCTCTCCTGGACCCCCCTTCTCTCCAGAGCTGTATCCCACAGGATTTTTCAAAGCAGGTCCCCGAACAGGCCAAATTCTGCTTTCCTGAAGCCCAGGGTTTTAATCCAACTTTTTGCTGTTGGTTCCTTCCCTCAGGATCCTGAACTCTACCATCTTACGGTCACTGCAGCCAAGGCTGCTCCGACCTTTACCTACCTGACCAGTTCTTCCTTGTTTTTAAGTCTGAGGTCCAGTAGAGTCCTCCCCTCATCAGCTCCTCAATCACCTGTGTCAGGAATTTGTCATCAACGCACTTCAGAAACCTCCTGGATTGCCTGTACCCTGCTATGTTGCCCCTCCAGCAGATATTAGGGTGGTCAAGTCTCCCATGAGGACCAGAGCCTGAAAATGTCAGGTTTCTTACAGAAGAAGGCCTCATCTACTTCTTCTTGATCATGCGGTCTGTAGCAGACACCCATCACAATGTTGCCCGTGTTGGTTTGCCTGTTAATCCTGTCCCATAAGGTCTCATCTGGTTCATCACCCATGCTCAGGCAGAGTTCAGTGCATCCCCGCTGCTCTCTCACATAAAGGGCAACTCCCCCTCCTCGCCATGACGGTCTGTCCTTCCTTCAGGGCCTGTATCCTTCCAAGGCAGCACTCCAGTCATGTGAGCTATCCTGCCACATCTCTGCCACCCCAATGAGACTGCAGTCCTGTAACTGCACACGCACCTCCAGTTCCTCCTGTATGCTGCATGTCTTAGTGTACAGGCACTTCAGAGAGCCCCCCAGCCACACTGTTTTCCCCGAAAAAGCGTGAGAGCCTGCCCCACCATTCTGTTCTCTCAGCACTTCCTTACCTGTGTCCATATGCTTGAGGTGGGCCTCCTTTATCCCTATTTCACTGAATACAAGGTCCGTCCTGTCCACCTCACCCTGCACCTCTCCTTGTGCCTGTGCTTCGCTTCCCACTCCACTGGTGCCATATCTTTGCTATTGTTATGACTTTAGTTTTCCTTAGACACAGACGGAAGGAAGTCATCAACGCACTTCAGAAACCTCCTGGATTGCCTGTACCCTGCTATGTTGCCCCTCCAGCAGATATTAGGGTGGTCAAGTCTCCCATGAGGACCAGAGCCTGAAAACGTCAGGTTTCTTACAGAAGAAGGCCTCATCTACTTCTTCTTGATCATGCGGTCTGTAGCAGACACCCATCACAATGTTGCCCGTGTTGGTTTGCCTGTTAATCCTGTCCCATAAGGTCTCATCTGGTTCATCACCCATGCTCAGGCAGAGTTCAGTGCATCCCCGCTGCTCTCTCACATAAAGGGCAACTCCCCCTCCTCTCCATGACGGGCTGTCCTTCCTTCAGTTCCAAGGCAGCACTCCAGTCATGTGAGCTATCCTGCCACATCTCTGCCACCCCAATGAGACTGCAGTCCTGTAACTGCACACGCACCTCCAGTTCCTCCTGTATGCTGCATGTCTTAGTGTACAGGCACTTCAGAGAGCCCCCCAGCCACACTGTTTTCCCCGAAAAAGCGTGAGAGCCTGCCCCACCATTCTGTTCTCTCAGCACTTCCTTACCTGTGTCCATATGCTTGAGGTGGGCCTCCTTTATCCCTATTTCACTGAATACAAGGTCCGTCCTGTCCACCTCACCCTGCACCTCTCCTTGTGCCTGTGCTTCGCTTCCCACTCCACTGGTGCCATATCTTTGCTATTGTTATGACTTTAGTTTTCCTTAGACACAGACGGAAGGAACTTTTGCCTAAAAACATCATTCTCCCCATCACTGACCACGCCACTCTTCACTCATTTTGCTTCAGCACTTCCCGTCATGTTATACATCAAGATTAAGCTGTGGGTCCTTGTGTCTAGAGCTCTTCTTGTGCTTGCATCTCCAACCATCTCTTTCTAGCATCCCTCCTATCTGTCTTGGCCATGTAGCAGACTTGCTGCCCAGTTCCCGCCTTTATCTCCACAAGCGTCTGTTTCTGGTTTCTTTCCCGGTGCTCTTTGGACTCCAGGACAACCTTCCAAGTTGGCCACTCTCTGCAAATTCAAATGCCTCCTTAAAACACAGTTCTGCAAGGCTTTTCTGAAATGAGCCTTCCTACCATCCTAACACTAGCCTGCTGCCATGAGTCCTTATCCACATCCTTATCACAGGCCAATTCCAACAAACACCGGTTTCTGAGATATTAAAGATATGCCATTTCCTTACCAGGCAATGCAGACTTCATTTAAAGCTCTCCTTCGCCTCTGATCTCACTCACATTTGTTTTATAACAGCTTATACCCCTTTAATAACAGTGAAGTTATTTCTGGTTTGCACTGTTGTGACTTGTGATCAAAACCAGGCCTATTCCCTATCTCTAGATATAAAAACAACGGCCCACTAAAACATTGCACAATACCTTATTCTTAAATATCTACCACAAAAGCATGCAATTCACTTACGAATTATTAAAGCTAGGCTACGGCAGCATCCGAAAGGACAAAGCAGGTCAATTAGATTGGTCCTTATAACCCCAAGAGTGATTACCAACAGCCATCAGCACACTGTAACTGCTTGTTGAGCAAGTGAGTCAGACAGCAATAAGGACTTTTAAGCAGCCAGCAAAAGCACTCATAGTCTTCTACAGGAGAAGTTTATTACGGAGCTCAGCATCTGTGTCTTGCAGCTGCCAAGTGTCCTCCATGTGTTGTTACAGCTGCTGATTCTGCTGTTAAGGAAGGGGGAGCAGAAGGATGAAAAGAGGCAGCGTCAGGAATGTTCAGTTGCTGTAAAACACTGCCAAGCAGATATTCATGTTATCTGCGTGCATAAACTAAGCCATCTAAACATGTGAGCTCACGGCTTTTTGCCGGCTGGTCTCACACTACAGAGAAATCATGTGACAAAGCCACTAGACACTTTTCAGACTACTCCAAATACAGGATCTGCTGAAACCCTGAAGTAGCATACCCAGCTATATCAGTTTTGTGACGTGACATGCTCTGACTTGTGAGGACAGACAAGGAAAGAAGCAGGAGGCTTTGGGGAGCACCAAACCAAAGGGAAGCAAACTTACCGCTTCACAGGCAAGACAGTGAGGTGCTCCTCAGTGTCAGCCCGCTGCTGTATTTTTAGGTACTGTCACACCACAATTCCACTTAATTGTACAAAAATAATTCCGAACGATGCTGTGATACAGGAGCTCGGCTACTACCTGGTGCACTAAGTGCACAGCTAAATTCCTAGAAGCCAAAACTAGGTCCTTCATGTCTCAGTGGCTGTGGGCTTATGTCACGAGTTCCTCCCAGAGAAATCACATTGCCCTCCAGCAGTGAATGATCAACTAATCACTGCTAATTTTGGAATGCAAAAGACCACCAATATGACCTTGAGGCAAGATATTGTGCTAGTCCTGGAGCAGCTGCACTTTCATTGCCAGACCAAAAACACATCCCAAAGCATTTGGAGATAGTTTTCTTCAGTTTGACTGTGCCAAACTTGTATTGATCCATGGTACCATCAAATATAGAAAGGGTCATAGGATCATAGGATGATTCAAGTTGGAAGGGACCTCAGGAGGACATCTAGTCCAACCTCTTGCTCACACTTTACTGTTCTCAAATGTAGGATTTTTTCCTGTGTTCCCATTGATCTCACCCAGCTCACAGTAAGCAGCTCACCAGGCATTTCTTGCCCCACTGGGAGGTGAAAAGCAAGAGAATTTATTTATATGTGGGCCAGGCTTTCTCACTGGGACCAGCACACATTGAGCACAGCTTTGTTACAGAGCGCTGAGAAGACATCCCTCTTTTCTTGCTGCTGTCTGAAGTCAAGCTGAGTCCATTTAACTTAAAGACACCTAAAGGCCCTCTGTGAGGCATGACCTAGAAAACCCAAAGGAAGATTAAAGAACAAAGAACACAGGCCAGGTTGTAGCCTGGCCTTGAAGGCAGCTGAAAAGCAGAGAGCGCTCTTGGAGGAAAGTCTGTAGAAATACAGTGAACAACAGTGTGGGTTAGCAATTTTCTTAGCCTCATTTCCAGGTTCTGGACCATCTCTTTTTGTTAAAAGTGTGCATTTCCCCAATTTTTAAACGCACATGAGAGAAAAAGTAGTCCCATGGTCTTAAGTCATGCAGCTGCCCTCCTTTGCCAGGCACCTCTGTCTTCCATCCTCAACCACTCTAGTGTCAGATACAGCCTGTCCCTCCGGCTATGGGTGCCGACAGCCAATGTTTAGGCTGTGTAAGTTGCCTCCATGGGCCCATGCCTGTACATATAGTCTGTACATACTGGGCCCCAGGGAGCTCCTCAGCTGGGCAGCCTGAGGGGCTCTCTCTCAAGTGCTTAGAAATGGAGGTGTCCTCTCCCAGGGCATTATGGGCTGGGCGCTCAGAGCGCTTCCTCTCAGGCTGGCTGCCCTTGCTTCTTGCCTCCCTCGATGGGAGCTCTGGCACCACTGGTCCTCTGCCTCCTGATGGGAAAGACACTGCAGTCAGGACACACTGGTGGCATACCATGCCACTCTCTTGCCCTTCTACCCAGTTTGATCCCTATCCTCAGTCTTTACGGATGCCATGGAGAAAGCATGGGATAAGACTGCCACTCCTTCCTGAGCAAGATGATGAGGTGCACTGTCCTCTGACTTTTGGAGTCAGACCTGTGGAGCAGACTTGTGGCAGGCGTTGTTTGCACGTGGGGTTCCATCGTCACATGTGAACAGCAAGCTGAAAGCTGCGTCATGCTCCAGAGCCAAGCATCCCTTTGGGAGTTCGGAGTTATGTCTAAGACCAGGAATGCACCCAGTCCTGCCCTTGCCTCCTCTGCCTGTAGCTATTGTCTCTGAGATATGTCCCATTGCCCTCTTGGGAACTTTTACTGCCCTTGATTGCCAGGGATTAGCCAACCTGTGAAAAGGACCAAACAGCACACTACTACTGCTTTCCAGGTGACATTAGAGGAACTGTTCTGTCCAGGATCAGTTCAAGGAGAAAATCTCTGGGGAAGGACAGACCTCATCCTCTCTGGGAGCAACAGAGGTGGTGGCTTGGGTGGTTGCCTGCACTCTGGGGGTGCTGCGGGCAGAGGGCACAGAAGCGCTGAGCTGCAATGTGAGGGTGTGGCACTGTGGACAGTGCCAGGTGATCACTGGGACACGTGTTAGCAGCCCTGGTGTAGGCACACAGGAGTGCCCAGGGCTTTGGGTGTACCTTGGGGATCCTGTGGTGCCTGGGTATTCCCCCGGTCCTCCCCTTGCACCCCTGTCTGTGGGCACCTGAGCAGTGCTGCAAGGGCCAGACAGGGGGATCACGTCTCCTATGAGCAACTGTGACACTGCCAAGACAGATAGACAAGAGCCAGGGAGACTATTCACGTACCATGGGTGAGGAAACCCCAAAGGAAGTGGCATTAGGTATCCAGCAACTTCAGCTCTTTCTTCACGGCATTATTAACTCCAAAAAGCAGCACATCTGGGAGAAGGAGAAACAATCTTTAAGAGGAGATACAAAACTGAGGTCAATATAAAGTCCATAACACTTTCCAGAGGAGCGAACAAATTGTTGTATTTGAGTAATTAGATACTGTTTGTCCAAGGGTTATTTAAAATAAAGGAGGAGGCATAAAGGTATGGCTGTGGGTAAACCCAAGCTGGGCGGGGTGGTGTCTCTGTGTGTGTGTGTAGCCTCAAGAAAAGATGAAGAACACCAGCACGAAAATACTTTTTTTTTTTTAAAGTATTTATGCAAGAAGAAACTTCCAATTTGTCTAAAGACTCAAAGTCATGTCCCTATAGCTAGTCTTTGAAGCAAAGGAATTTGTATATTGCATCAGGCGGTATTGTATTAAGAAATGTTTTTAACAGTGTTTAGTGATTGAAAGTAAGATACAATAGCTTTATGACAAAGAAGCTTATGATGAAGGTCCTTTGTAATAGCTTTTATATTACTGTAAATCATGATGCTTATGGTTTACTTTTTATTAATTCAAATGAAGTGCAAATCAAATGACAGCTGACAGCCTATCAAAAGGTTAGTTTAAACAGCTGAATATTATTTTGCTTTATATATATTTCAGCTTTTAACAGGATTTTTAATTTTAAATAGTTTTGAGGTTTTTATCCATGTAATATGGCTGGAAGGCTGCAAGATGAGAGCAATATTTAATTCACGCTTGTAAGATATGGGTATTTGGAACCCATTAGAAATTGACTTTTTGTTCTCCCTTTTAATTTTGATTCTTTCATCAGAGATGCCAAGACTAATGCTGTCATGACAGATGGGGAGAGCTCATAGAGACATTGTACAAAAATTACTGGAGCAATGTGTCATTATCATGTAGTACCTTCAAAATGTCACAATGAGAGTAAAATTCATTGTGGAACAGGGCTTTGCCCACAGGGACAAGGCCCCGATTCCTCTCTTAGGTGTCGGACAATGTCACATCAGTTTCATTTGCACCATAGAAAACAGCAATATAAGTATGCTACACACTTGTTCAAAATCACACAGCCACACACTGAGAGAGAGACAACCTGCTCCCACTTGTCACCTACTTAATTCTGGGTGTCATTTACCTACTTCAGTCCTTCCAGATTGTTTCAGCCCTTTTGTATTTTATTTGGTAATATAGTTGAGCACAATAGTGCCAGTTATGTCAGCCTCATATTAGTTATTTACTTTAATAACTTGCACACTGTCAGTGGAGGTAATCTATGTTAAGTAGCTAGTTTCTGCAAAAGGCATAGGGATGTAGCAAAACTTTACAGTGTGCAGAAAAGCTCTTTATTAATCCCAGAAGAAGAAATGAGGTACTCTTTAAAAAGCGTGTGGGTCAACAATTTCAGCTAGAGGAGTTAGCCATCACAGCAGAGTCCTGTAATGGCACAGCATAAAAACACACGGAGAGATTATGCAGGCTGTGTTAAAACACTGCCTTCAGTTTCAAAGTAAAGCATCAGAAGTGACACCATTTTAAAGAAGATACAGTTCCACTCATAAATCAGAAGGTTATGTTTCTTGTTCTACCTTCCTGTTTTTCGTCCATGGAATTCTGTAATCGTTTTGCTGTCGATGGCTATTAAAACGTGCCTCTATGAGAAAGGACTATTTTGTTATGTTGGCTCTCCAGCTATTCAGAACTTTGTTAACTGTGAATAACCCACTAGAAAATTAATTTCCAGCAACTATTAACATGTTTAAAATGAACACCAGAGCCAGATTAAAAAACACTGAGGTTGTTACCCAGAATACAGATCGAAGCAGTGCAATGTTTTGTGGCACACATTGCCCCTGACCTTAGAGGTTCCTCCCTGGCTCTTGGGAAGTTCAGGCTCCTTTTCTACTCAGGCATGATCCAGAGACACTGAAACTGATGGCAGAACTCTCACTAAATACCAAAAGCTGGGTGAGAAAAATGCCCTTCTATCTTTTTGCTGAAATTGTGTGAGGGAATGAAAAAAGTGATACTGAATACAGTGGTGCTGCTTTTCACGAGGAACTGGATGGAAACCGCAAGCTTGTTTCACACATCCAGCAACAACCTTCAGATGCAAACAGCTATCGGTTGCTACCACTGCCAATTTAGGGCTCAACAACTTTGTATCCATTACTAATCGACTGCCTTTCACCTCCCTCTCCCCCATTGAATGTTAGCGTACTTAATTCCTTAAAAAAGACTGAGGTACCCAAGAAATTGAGCCTTGGTAGGTCACAGCCTCCACAGCCAGACCTAAAGCCACCACTGTTGGTTAGGTGGTGTGCAACATGCAAAAACTTCTTATCTGCCAAAAAGGACACAGGGAAGGGGAGGAAGCAAAAACAGAAGAAAAAGGAGATCATCATGGCAGAAATACAGTCCAAGAACCCTTCTCCCGTATTTATGGCTGCTGAAGAAAAAAAAGAGTGAGAGAATGCCAACATTGCCATAAAAACTGAAATAGTAAACAAATAGTACAGTCACCAGGTCCTTTGAAAACAAACTAATCGTCTGGAAGAACCAGAGACTTTTCTCCGCATCAACTGGTGCAAAGGAGCCAAAATTTGTCCCTAAGAGATTTACTGTCCAATTTCTTTCCTCCATGGACTTCCATAAAGACAATGACAACTCCAGAAGAACAACACTGCACCAAGACATTTCAACGACTGCGGAATAAATTCAATGTGAGTTGGTCAGTGGAACATTGTGTGGAGGCACTACGAAGGTTACACTGTTAAACCGTGAAGGCTCAATCTTTCATGGTGCTGAAGATTTTCTGAAAGCTGCAGCATTTCAGTTCCTAATGAAAACACACAGCACTATCGAGAACGAGGCCCCAAGTTCTCCTGGTGTGATTGGTCACTCAAGGCAAAACAGAAAAAGTATCTGCTCCCTGATTGTTCAGAAACTCTGCATTCTTTATTTTAGACACCAGAGAAGCTGTTTAGAGATAAGTAAGCTCTTGGACTCTGCCTGCTGTTGAAAGGCACACACATACCCTTGCATATCTCTATCATATTATTTGGTCATGGGAGAAAATGACCCCTCTTTGGAAATCTATTCAGCTGTCAAATCAACCCCTTTATCTGGTTTCATACCGTTAGCTGAGAAGACAAGGATCCCCCTATCAACCCAATTTGGTGTTAACTGATTTAGCTTTCATCAGAAATTTTTTCTGAACTTGGAAGATACCCGACAGCCAGATCTTTGGGGGCTTTCCAAATGAGGTCCAAAAAACCTCACTTGGCAAAACACTTTGTGTAGGGATGTATTCAAATGTGCAGAAATGTCCCCATAAGTGAAATGATACCATGAAGTGAAATGGTGGGTACAAAATGAGTGGCCTGGGCTATGTGCATAAGGCAGTACAGTTACAACTGTCTGTTCTGGATTTAAAACCTGCCTTCCAGCCCTAACAGGATTCTTTGGTGAGGGCAATAAAAAGAGCTATTAGCGCATTTATATTTATTTATCTGAGCCCCCAAAGTACTAATAGCCATAGGAAGAGACAGCTAGGTAAAATGTACAGTTTTCTTCTACTGAATTTGATTCCTAAATTAATTAAAAATACAATGTAGTGCTGCCTTAAACGTAGCTAAGGAATTGTTGCAGCTTTAACACTGAGATTCCAGTTGCAGGTCTAAATAGCTGCTTCTTCCAGGAGCTGCCCTGGAGAAGTCACTAGCACTACTTGTGCAGTAAGGCTTTACTAACCATGAGTAAAGGTGCAAGGATCTGGACTTAAGCTAACAGAAGTGATGACATGTGAAAGGTTTCTGCTTCAGTTTGACATGGCGATAGAAGGGATAGGCAGATTTTGGGACAGACCATCTTTATCTGTCTGGCAGTCTAGGGATTTAAGCTGTGTCTATCACTCTGGCGTTTCTGTGTGCTCAGACAGCATCTGTAGGAAACATTCCCAATTATTCTCTTAAAGTGAAGTGGTCAGGGCTGGTTATCCCATGCAGGACCCCCGGAAGAGCTTAGTTTCTTTTCATTTGTAGAGGAGGGACTGGGGGGAAGCAGAGAAAAGGGGATAAGAGTAAAGCGCAATCCTGATGTAGAAGCTAGTGCAGCCTCTCCGCTTTTAGGTGATCCCTAAAAGGAGTTGCACTCCTTAGCCCCTGGACCCTCAAATAGAGTCACCCTGCCCAGGGAGCTAAAAATGGTGTCCTATGAGGAACACTATTTAAAGAGACTTCTCTGGGTACACGGCACACCTTGCACCACCTCGTGCATACACAGAAAGGCTGCACCCCTCTCCCCCCAGGATACCTCCTGCCTCTCAAGCTAGGCAGGCTGCCTCACGTGCTGGGAGCCAGAGGGACTTGGCCCTTCACTTCCGAAAGCCTACACCAATCCACAGGGAAAGGATTCCCGCATGTGCTTGCTACAGCAAATACATCCCAGGCATGCTGGAGCCACCTGGTTGGTCAGCACTCATTTCAACCATGCTGCTAGTGTGAAATCCTGATTTTTCACAGTAAGAAAGAAATTTTACAATGCAAGTTTTACGTCGGGTTAAGGTTTGAACCTCTCAACCTTGACAGAGTCTCCATAACATCAGATTTTTATGGGTACCTGAAGAGTCCTTCTAGAATATTAATGTTCTCTGGTTCTTTAGGTGTATATTGCAGGTATCACAAACATATTTTTATTGGTATTTGATGGCTGCTTCGTTTGCCAAGTACTCACATCAAATTTATGGAAAGCTATTTCTGAGCAATATAAATGTGGGAAATCCCTTTTGTTGAGACATGGTATTAATCGTTTTAGTGCCTAGATCTCCATGCCCTTATACCAACAAGATATACTGCTTCAGTGTCTACAGTCAGCTCCTAAAAATACACTATCTTATGACAGATTTCATGCCTCAGAGGAGATGGGATAGCGTGGTTCTTTTACGATCCACTGTCACTCCAGCATCCTCTCTTCCTTCCCTTTCCCCCACGTATTGCTTATACCTTTGCATGTTTAGGACTAGATGTGTGGAAAAAACTGCCTCATCCCGAGCATCAATAAAACTCATAGTAGTAGCACCAGGGATGCCAGTACAGATCACGATAAATTAAGGCATTGCTTAGCATTTATGTGAGTGTATACCCAGATTAGGAGCAATGAGCACTTTCAGTAATCTCCATTAGTGACAGCCAGGTCTGTCTCCTGCTATCCACAATCATACATTACAAAAAGGAGGGTGGCACGCAACCTCCACATGGACATGCTGCCTCCTTATGTAATCATGACAGGGACTCCGTGGAAAAAACAGGCTTAGCACACCCACATCGGTTGTTCACTCTCCTGCGTTACAGCGTGGAGGTGTTTAGTCAGCAGTGAGATAGATGCAGGGAGGATACAGGCACACCACCAGAGTATCTTGGTGCTGGACATGTTCGTTTCCGTATGGCAAAGACTATTCCAACAAGGATCACCTCCACACCTTGGAAGTGTGTCCAATGTCTGTTGCAAGAGAGGCACATTGTATCGTATCATATCGTATCGTACCGTATCATATCATCTCATCTCTCCTCTTCAGTGTATGTTTATTTGGTCTTATTTTTGCATACTTATTACCAGCCCATTCTGATTTTCCTATGTATGTTAATCTGCATGGACATCCTGTGCATGAGAGCCTAGGGTTTTTATTGTTACTTCCTTGACTCTTTGCTTTACCTATCTCTATGAAAGCAGGTCTATTGGGATCCAGCTGAACCTCTCTTAGTCTGTTTCTGGTCCTGTCTCACTCATCCTCCCTTTGTCTCTCTTATTCTACTACAGACCTAGCGCCACAGATTTGTCTACCAAACACCTGGTGGGCTCATCCCAGTCCCACCACGTAGTCAGGCAGAGAGAGATTCCCCTGCAGAGAATAAGTGAGAAAAGTAGGTTAATTAAGGTCAAGGAGTGCAAATAAATCACCCAGAAAGCTGTCCCCACACTGCTGTACCTAGAATTGTTTACGAATATTTTCCAAAGATTGTTCCATTAGGTCTTCACTGACTTGAATTTGGTGCTTGGGAAAAATCTGTCTGAATGAGACCTGCCAACATGATAACTCCATAAGTGACAGGGCTGCCATATCCTGGGCCTGAGCACCGCGCAGTTGACCTGGACATGTACAGCAAGTCTGACACGTTCCAGAGCCATGGACACCCTGCCCTGGCACAAGTCACCTCTGTATCACTTATGCAATGAGCTTGATGCCTACAGAAATGTTCTTTCCTGTGGGATTTCCAGGAACCTGGTGGTTTATCACACAAAACTACTAGGCAATAAATTACACTTACAAGCACTGCTCTTTCACTAAAACTTTTAGGCCAGGAACATCATGTCTGATCACCTCTGAAAGAAAAAATGCTCTATTTATTTACTATATAGATCATATCTCCACTGGCAAAAACGTCAGAAATTGTCAGGGGTCTGTCGGTAAATCTCTTCTGTTTTACACCGTCAGATGCCTGGCCCCCATAGCACAGTGGGAACTGCACTCATTTCTGCAAAAGATTGGACCGCTGAACACAGAGCTCTGGAGAGCATCGGTCCTAACACTGAAAAAGGAGCTCTCTCCAGACCAGCGCAATGTTGATCCCCCCTGGTAAGTAGGCCAATTTGTGCCAAATATGGCAACGATTTTTTCTCTCCTGTGTTGAGACCACTATGCACAGGGCACTGGATAGTAGCTATAATAGAAAGATTTTAACCTCAGCTAATGGCAACCAGAAAGTGACAGACTCATCTTCTTATTACTACTCTTCTTAGGACTGAACAGGCAATTATTTCCTTGAGACTGCTTCTTACATGGACTATCTCCAAAGAGCAATGACAACTCAGTAAGCTGGGTGTAAGCTGAGTTACCTCTGTCCCCGACCCACAAACTGCTCTCACTAACCTTGCAGTGGTGTTGACAGACTCCAGAAATAGCCATGTCCAGTGTTTTCTTACTAGAAGTCAGGTCTGGGTCATATCAGTGCGGGAGGTGAATTAAAAATGACAAGGGGACCCATCCAGAGAGGTCTCATCCCTCTCTATGCACAGTCCCCAAAGGACTGGAGTACTGAACCATGCCCAGCATGTAGCCCCTCGTAAACACGTGAGTGATCCCTTTTAAAGCTGAAACTAGGGGCTCCTTTCCTCTCTAATATTCCTCCCCAGGTTCCTTCGCTGCTAAATGAATGGCATGACTTTCTCAATGTTTTCTTTTTCCCAACTCTTTCTTACAGTTTTCGTTTCATTTTAATGCAAGGGCACCAATCCTAGTTTATGTCATAATAGATGGACAACAATAGTGCAATTTAACTAAAATAAAATGCTAAACAGTGCTACATGTTGACGGAGTCATGATGGATAAAATTTGGAATGTTTTGGTCGTTTATATCTTCAAAGAAGAGCTGGCAAGTGTACAAAGTGACAAATGTATTTAAGAATCTATGCCATTCAAATGATACTACCACATGTCTGTTTGGGATTTTTCCTGTCTAAATGTGGGAATATGGGCACAGATTCACTTGCATACTGTGTTCTGACATAAAGTGTCGGCATCTCAGAGGGTGTGTCAGTGGCACCCGATGTCACCAGATACACACTGCAAAGGAGACAGCCGAAATAAGTGTGCGTTGTGTGTGCCAGGCAGTCTTTATTTATTTATTTAATGTAAAAAGGAGGGGATGGTGCTCAAAACATTCTCACTGCAAATTTATATCAGCATGAGAAAGAGAAAAACATATCATTTGCATTTCAAGGCATTGCAAGTCCCTATCCTAGCTGAAGTTGTCGGCAATTACAACAAAGAGACCAGATCCTGATGTGAGCGACAATGATGTAAAAACCCACTAATTCGCATCATTTTGACTGAATTATTCTGCATTTACACCAGTTTCACTAAGATGCAGGCTGGCTCGGGGTCTTTACATAATCTATACATTTTGTGCCTTTTTCTCCTTTTATTTGTCACAATAAGCCACCTCCTTTGTTGATTATTTTTTATTTGTGGAATGTATTCATATTCTCAGAGTCCATCTGCTAAAAGTATCCTATTTAAAAGAAGATGGCATCATTAGCTACCCTCTCTTGCTATAAAGAAAGGAGCAGTTCCCATATTTTTACCCAGTTCAGTGGCTCAGTGGATGCACTAATCTTGCTGAACACTTCAGTTTAGATGGTATATCAATGAGGCATTCAAACAGAGCAGTTTATACACAAAAATTCTGTCTGCTTTGTAAAAGATTATCCTTTTATAAACACTCTGCGGAAAACATAAAAGCAAATAGGGGACAGCACATAGGACAGGAAAGATGTTAGCAGGGAGATTAATACTGAATGGGTCGAAATGAATGGTGCTTACCAAAACGAGGTCCAGATACTTTGGCTGCAGTGAAACATAAATAATGGGAATGACACATCGTTTATTCGGGATAATGAGTTGATCCGAAGTAGGGGCCTAGAACAAGAGATTAAAGATTAAATATCCATCTCCTGATGAATATCAGTAGCAAACTTTAACCTTTTCCTTCCAAAAGCACAATTTCTTTGAACAATCATGTCAGCACAACACAGTGAAGAAATGAGCTAAAGCAAACTTAAATCACATTCTTATCTTATCCTGTAAGAAAACACTGTTTAATATTTTAAGAGAGAGAATTGTATTTTTATTTCCAGGCTTGTAACTCTTTTGGAGTAATTATATGAGAACACAAAGATTTTGCTTGATGTTTTGTATTAGAAAAATCTGGCTTTAGCATTTATTGCTTACATTTTAGTCCTCTGCAATAGTTGAAGAAAGAACATACCCATCCTGAACATTCACTTGGGTGGAGAGATAATGACAAAAAGCAGCCTGCTGGAAAAGCACAGCATACCACATGCCGAATTAGAGTCTTGAATGCAAGGAGGACTTGGAAGATGTCACAAGCTTTGGATCAGGAAGGGCTGGAAGTGTAGTGAAGGGGGGAAAGGCACAGACAACTGGGGACAGCAGGCTGACTGTACTGCAGTGCTGGCAACCCATCCAAGCTGGTCAATTAGTGGTCCTTCTAGCTCAAGATGCTGTACTGCAACTGAGGCAGAAGACATAGGACAAGTGGGAATCTGGATAGCTGTGGCTTGCCCAGAACTTGGAACAGAGCAGCTGCTGAATGCACGCAGCCAGCCAAGCCCCGCATTGTGGTTTTGTTGCTGATGGCTGCCTCCTGAAAGAGGGATAAAACTGGGGACGGGGGGAGGAGGGAGGAGGGGGCGAGACTTTCAAATGACATTTAAAAAACAGCCAGGCTAGGAGACAAGGGTGAGTTCAGCATGCTTTCACCTGCTCCATGGAAAGGGGTTCACAAGCGAAAGGAGTTTGTGGTTTCGTTCTACTCTCTAGGGAATGTGTTGTCCCGGTGCCAAACGAGCATGCATGTACAGTTGGCAGTTTCTCCGCAGAAGCAGCCTAGGACTAGGAGCTGTGGAAAAGTATCCATTTTTACTTGGTAAATATTTGCATGCAAAACCAGATATTCCCATAGGTTTTTGTGAGGCTCTGTGAATTTGTTAAAAGGAAGGATTTTTGATTTGTGTGGGGAGAGTGTGCATGCATGGACACACAGTTCCAGCAAGGACATGGTCCTGGCGGGGTGAGCTCACTGAAGTGGCGTCTTGAAGGACACTGAATACCTCTCAGAGGGCAGGTCCCACGTTTTGCAAAATTCACACGTTGGCAATAGAACAAAAATATTACCGTTTCACACTGTCCCTTTTCATCGTGAAAACAGACAGGATTTGCTGTGTTTCCCTCTCCTCTTGGGTCAGAGACCCAAGTTCTCTCAGGCACCTTTCCTCCCAGGCTGTCCTGCAACAGCATCACTCCACTGCCCTTGTCCTAAAACCTCCTGAAGACCTCTTGAAAAACCTCCTGAAACCTCCTGCTGCTGTATCAGAGGTAACATGCAGAGAATAGGATCACAAGCTTCAGGAAGGCCAAACAGATGCAGGTGAAGGAAGAGGACTTGGGGTGCTGAACC
>NW_009229972.1:70676-74279 GCF_000690835.1 Fulmarus glacialis
ATCAATAGTAAAGGCGTGAAAACAAGACATATGGCTAGTTATCATCACGGTCAGTCAGGACCAGGCTCTGCAGCGTTTGGCTAGCCTAGGTGGTCCCACGCTAGAGAGTGGGTCAGGTTTTCCACCGCTGCTCGCGATGGTGAGGGGAGGTCCATCTCGCTCGGTGCCAAAGCAGCAGCCTCTGCTCTGGGGAACCAAAGCGCTGCTCTCCAGGGACACAGAGCACCGTGCTTGGCTCAGCTGCTCTGCCCGTTTTCAGCACCCTGCACTGATTTCCAACCAGACAGGCCTTTATCCTTGAGATACAAGCAGCGACTTTCCCTTTATTCAGAAAGAAGCAGCCATTTTTGAGCATTATCGTAGCGCTGATAAGGCATATTACAAACATCAGAGCTGTGAAGGGATGCCAGAGCCCTGCTGATGACTGATGCCCGACCTCAGGAAAGCCCACGTAACCCTGCCATACCACAGCATGCTTGCCTGTGCAACAGGGACCGTCCTGCCTGGGGGCACGTGCCATCGCAGGCATCAGTGCCAGGGCCCCTGCTGCCATGTGTGCTCCTCCTCTCAGGGGGCTGTGGTGCTCCTTACACAGCAAAAGACACTCCCCATAAGGTCTGCAGGGGATATTTGAGGGATCCTACAATGAAAGTTGTTGTAGATACACACACAACAACCCAAGCATGTTGTAGGGGAGAGAGCACGGCCTCAAAGGCCCCCGTCGTGGCACAAAATGGCAGCCCCAAGGCTCCCGGTGGCCTGCATTGCTGTCCCTGGGGAGGGAAATGGCGGCGCTGGGCCTCCCTGCCTCACCTCATCTCACTGCCGAGAAGGAGAAGGAGCAGCTCCCAGCTGACTCCAGAATACAGCAATGGGCTCTTGTACTTTGAAAGTATTTGTGACTTGATGTAAAATTAGCCCTTGATAACATGAAGGCGGTGATCAGAACAGGACAAGACAGAGAAAAGACTATTCCAGGAGTATTTGTCCGAATTCAACATGCAGAAGTGAGCTTTCCAGGGTTGGTTCCAGTATGTGCCTGTGAGCTAAAATCATAACAGTTTTTACTCATGGAGAACTATCCGCTTGAACATCTGAGTATGTATATGAATGAGGGGTTTGGGTTGTAAAATTAGATGGGTGTTTCCCTATGCAAAATGTCCACTCTGGGAAAGAAAGCACAAGCTCCTTGTGAAACTGCTCTGGGAGAAACCAAAACTCAGGTGTTCACAGCCTGACTTGCACAAAGGAACTACATTTTAAAACATCTGTCAATAAACCTGTGCAAACAGACGTGAGTTTTCCTAGCAAACGGCCACAGCACCCACATCCACTGTGCGGTTTGTCAGTCCGGCGCTCTCCTCCCCGCGGAGGGGGCTGGCAGGTCAAGGTGCCTGTAAACACCCCACCACTCCCCTACAGCCGCCATAACGTACCCCAAGTACAGCGCTCCCTGCCCTGGGTTCGCTGTGTAATCCATGGAGAGAAAATGGGGCACCATTCGCCTCATCCTAACAGCTGAGATGAATCCCACCAAAAAACGCCTGTCTCTCTTCATGGACTGTGAAGGGAGGTAAAGGCTGTTAGCTTCTTTGGTTAGTTGAATCTCCCGTACAATATTTTATTAGTAGCATTTCGTTATTGACGTTATGATGCAGATATTGGTATTGAATCTGTGTTTTTACAGGTGTGACTGATTTGCCAGATCCTCATGTATTCTGATTCAAATCATCATGTCATTTTTTATAGTGCAAGCCTTTGAGGAAACAAAAGTGGTTTTTACATTACCAATGTGAGTTTACTAGATGTACGTTACTCATTTAGCAGCCAAAGAGACTTGAATTGGGCAAAACTATCAGAAATGCAATTCTCTTCCATCATAGAGTGGGAAGTTTAGAGTCTGTCAGAGACGTTTGGACACTGAACCTGGATCAAAGTGTCACCCCAAGCAGTCATGGAATATGGGGACATTTAGACTTGCACCTGGTTACAGATCTGAAATCTGGATTTAGGTCCATTAACTAGCAGTAGTAGACAGAAGTACATCAGCAAACCGTACCTAGGCCATTCTGGGATGGAAATGGCCTGTCTGCACCTGGTCTGGTTCAGGAGAAGGACTGAAGAGCACCTTGTGGCAACCTGATACTGGGGCAGCTAGCAAGGTCCTGAGGTGCGGTGGAGGGTTTGGCAGCCAGCAGCAGAGCACGTGGGGCTGTAAAGGCAGGCTGACCCTCTTTCTGCCCCTCGGGGGCCAAGCAACACCTTGCCTGGCAATTCCCTTCACATCAAAGGAGCCTCCCAGAGGCCCTACTGATGGTCATGGGGGGGCCACAAGAGCAGCGTAAAGCACTGTGCTCCCATATGGTCTTGGATTGTACCTTTCCACAAACCAGCTGTAGCTCTCAAATAAATACGTACTGGGCAAAGCTCAGAAATGCATCTTTCTGGAGATTATTTCCATCTGCACATCACAAAGGATATATTGATTTAGCTACACTCCTGAGATCAGAGTGGAAACACTGTATAGCCGGGAAGCAGACACATGTGCTGCTTATCAAAGCTATACATACGGTACAAAAGATACCAGTGTGGAGAGCAACCAGCTATATTTGCACCAGCACACGACCTGTTCTATAATTCTCTAAAACAAAGGAGAAGGAAGTGCCGAATGCTACTGTTCCTGGGTCGTGCAAACGGCATGTCAGGAGCACGCTGATCCCAGCTGAACTCACAGACATGAGGAATCTAAGTAGTTGACAATTGCTGTAGCTGTCAAGGATCGCCCCCCCCAAAGCCTGTTTATTTGATTTATTTATTTGTATTTCTTGGAGCTGCAGAGAAATGTGATAATTGACACAAGGGGAAAGGACATCCCAGGAGACGGACTAAAGGCAGAGGTTGCACAAAGTGGAACATGTCACCAGAGCAAGGCTGTATTCTCCCTGCAAGGCTCTTTCACCCATCCACAAGGAGGAGGAGTTATCTATTCCCCAAAATTCATGACATCTGGATTTGTAGAGGGTGACATAATTAAGCTCAAAAATTACAAAGTGAGAAAGTCAATTACCTAGATCATGCAGTGCCACTGTATGCTGGTTCAGGAACTATCAGTATAATGGTCATCTGTGGAAGCAGAGAGGTCACTCATGTCTCTCGCAGCATTAATCTTTCCTGGTGTCTCTGGGATAATGGAGAGTAGGGAATGTTACTGGAGGAAAATAAGCATATATAGGACACTCCTTGCACTTATTTCAGAGTTTTTCTGGCTTTTTGTAGTTTTGCTGTTTACCATAAATTAGGCCACAATCAGCAGAAATGTCTCTGGGGGTGGGAGTAAAGGATTATTAAGCTCCTCTCTTTTCTTGCCTCCAACCACTTCTGTACCTCTCCTGCAGCCCAAGATCCCCCACCCTCACCACTGAGTCAGCAGGACACATCACATGAGCGACTCTCAGCCACTTCAGCGCAAAATCCTTGGGCTGAGTTTAAATGGCTGCTGAATAGTTTAAACTAAACTGTCCTTGCTGCAGAGCCCTTGCATTGAAGCCGTCACACAATATGTGCTACTGCTGTTGTATGCACATTCACAGCAGATTTCTTTCC
>NW_009229972.1:74780-79955 GCF_000690835.1 Fulmarus glacialis
CTAGACAAAATGACCAGAGGGCTGGAACACCTCTCCTTTGAGGACAGGCTGAGAGAGTTGCAGTTGTTCAGCCTGGAGAAGAAAAGGCTCCGGGGAGACCTTATTGCAGCCTTTCAGTACTTAAAGGGGGCTTATAAGAAAGATGGGGACAGACTTTTCAGTAGGGCCTGTAGCTATAGGACAAGGGGAATGGTTTTAAACTAAAAGAGGGTAGATTCAGGCTAGATATAAGGAAGAATTTTTTCACGATGAGGGTGGTGAAACACTGGAACAGGTTGCCCAGAGACGTGGTAGATGCCCCATCCCTGGAAACATTCAAGGTCAGGTTGGATGGGGGCTCAGGGCAACTTGATCTAGTTGAAGATGTTCCTGCTCATTGCAGGGGGGTTGGACTAGATGACCTTTAAAGGTGCCTTCCAACCCAAACTATTCTATGATTCTATGATTCTATGACAAAGAAGCCTCTTCTTGGTGGGATTTCGACAGGAGTTCAGTCGGCACACTCTCGAGAGGATGAAGGCCAAGAATCACTGGCTGTGACAAAAAAAGGTGGTGAAGTGCCCTAAGCACCAAGATAGAGCTGCCATCAAGTCACTCTTGTGTCTCCTCTACCAGTCTAATGCCCCGTGTAAGTCAGAGAATGGTAAAAAAGAAATCTTTGATGGCTGCAAAAAACAGTGCCCTTCAAGTAAACGATTGATCACCTGGCAATGCTCAGGTGAAGAAATAAACAGTCCCTCCAAAACACACAGCCACCTTCTACAGTCAGACTGAGACTGCTTGCGAGTCCAGGACGGCTGAAATGAGGCACAGTGTATTGCCTGCTCACAGAGGAGAGCCAACTGTGGATGCTTGACCTCAAGACTTCCATCTAACCCAGGTACAGATTGAACTAACCTGGGAGAAAGGGGTCAGTGAATCCCAAACGCACTGATGTTTCTTCAGCACGGGGTTTGCTTGCTCTGCGGTAACTTGCCCTCCAGCAAGAGAGACCTCCTCCTGAGCAAGAGATGCAGAATCAGGCACGAAAAATGGCATAGCTGCTTTTCCCTGGAAAATTCCACCCAACATCTGCACAGCAGCTGGATTTCCCAAATCTATTATCTCCTTTCACTGATCTGAATGGATTTGCTCTCAGAACAGTTGCAGATCTGTATATATCACTCATGGCTTGATTCACCATGGTTTACCTGAATGAAATAATAATTAGCTACACTATCTCCCCTCCTCCCACCCCCAAATGCTAATTAATTGTAATTCATGACTGAAAAAAGTGGCACATGAATGGTTACTTTGGTCCAAAACGTTAATCAGTTCTAAAAATCCAAACCAACCCTAGTCACTTCACAGTTCAGAACACTACTGGGGAATAAGTTCTACTTCAGTCTCATTCTTTCCATTACCAGAGCCTTAAATACATTTTTTCTACAGATTCAGCCAGAGAGATGCATCACTAATATACTGGCCAGGCATGGGCACTCTTACTCATGTTGGGCAGTTCCTTAATCCAAGAACAGTCACACAGGAGAAAGTATGACTGAAGTGTTTACCATGAAGTAAAGACACCAGACAGGCTCTGACAGCTTAGATTTGCAGATTTTGATCTAAGATCCAGAGCCCGTTACAATAGCTTTGCCATCTTTGTAATTCAAAGGTCATAAATCGTTTTACCACAAAACACTTATGCCTCCTACTGAAATGCGCATACATGCCACCAAGTCCTCAGCAATGGGGTATTTTATATGAAGATTCAGAAGTACGAAGAACACATTCAAGGCATGGATATTTCCAGGAAGCAATTTTACGGGGTGTACCTCCTTCCTTACGTGCTTAACGGTCACAGCTAGGTTTAGAATGAAATGTCACATACTTTTTCTCTTCTTTTTTTAACATACTGCTGTTTATAACCCTTATATTTAGCAAACAAAGCGGGCCATTCAATTCTGCATTTTCTAATGACGGCAGCCTTTCTTCTTTCTCCCTATAACAAAAACGCTTTGAAGTCCTATGCCGCTAGTTACAAGTATTCCGATATTTCCCCAGTAAGGATGTAATAGCAGCCAAAACAAGCCTCCAGGTGCCAATATTGCACCTGACAAATTAGGCACACGACTGGAAAAGGGTGGGCCCATCCTTCTGCTTAATGTTCATTTCCTCTCATTTCCACATTAACAGGAAGTAGTTGGAATGGAAAAAAGGCTTTCCTTAAAGACCCAAACTATCAAAAGGCCTGGAGCTGTTTCTCCTTGCAAACAAAAAACTTGGAAGCCAGCTACGTCCTATGATTTGGAGCTCATTTACAGTGACTTATTTAACCCCTACTGACGGCACGATGAACAGGATGTTATGATTTATTTAACACTTAAAGCGGGTGTGAGAACAAGGTGGATGGTGCCCTTAGACGTAGTCTTTTCATAATTTATTGCTCTAAATGCTTAATTTTTCCTCAGGGAAGCCTTTGATAGCTGGCTGCTGCAGTGTGGTTAAGTGTGTGCATTAAGCCATAAAGCAAAAATATTAATAATAATACAAAAAATAATAACTGTAACAGAAGTTATTATTTCGCATAATAACTTGCACATATTGCTCAGCTGGAACTCTGAAGTGATATCCCCACACCAACTGAATTGACTTGAGGACATTTAATGGAGCAACATCAAGAGTGTTGAATTTACCTTCTGAAGACTTTGGCTGCACAATCTAGCCACAAACACAAAGCAAACTCACTCTCACAAAACGCCGCACGGCTCCTAGAAGGCCACCGGAGAACCGTAACAAAGCCGGCTAAAAAAAAAAAATAAAATTACTAACATCTCCTACACTGTTACCACAGGGGACTCTGACCAAGAACAGACTCACAAAAAATGTTATGTCTGACTGACTTTAAAGTTGAACTGCTGCTTAATAATGTTGTAGCATGCCTCAGAGGGTTTATCTTAAAGCACCGTCTTTTGAATGGTCTGTAATCTTTATCTGGAATACAAGACCATTCTTTAGAAACCATTTTTATGTCAAAGTTACTCAGTGAAATAATGCATAGATCTTCTACCCTCTGGAGATCAGTGTTCAGCTCTGCTTCATGTCATTACATTCAAGGCCCTTGGTGACTTTAGCAAGCAAGATCTGTAGGAACGCTTGCACCTGTGGATAAAGGACTTCAACCTTGAATGATAAATACATATTTCTAGGGGTATTTTTTCCTCTTGAGCATGCGTGAGCGTAAGTTGTATTTTAATATAGACAGGCAGGTAATACATTTCACTTTTAGGAGATGAAGTAACGATTTTAGCAAATTACGTTCGGCTCTTTAATCTTATATTTCCATGCACACTGAGTTAAATGTTGTAAAACTATCAATTCTGTCAAAACCTAACAGAAAGAAAACAAGAAACCCTGCAATCTTAATGTCCAAACTGACTGGTGATTATCAGGAATTAAATGTGCAGGAATTCCAAATCTTTTCTGATCGGAGATGTCTAGATGACTTTTGTTTTTCCATAATTGTATGAGGTTCCTACATAGTATTTAAGAATCAATTATATTGCAATTGATGTAATTAACTCTAATAATCCAGTAAAAGTCAGTAGGAGGGCTATTCAAGTCAATAGAAAAGAGGGACTATATTATGAAGGTGTTATTAACCTATACAGATTTTTACTAGACATTTCCTTTTCTTACATAATAAATATACAGTGATGAGGAAGGCTGTCATTATAATTTAATGGGAACAATGGCTCATCACTTCCTTTCCTGTACAAGCCTTAACTAATTCTACATACGGTGTGTAAGTAAAATGAAGTTAAATGAATCTCGCAAATTAGCTATTAATCATCCATCAATCATCTGTTGCTCCATGATTAAAATCTGTGCTGCATTCAGAGCTGGGAAAGGTATTTGGGGAGTGGCAGGAGCTGCATGTACATCTTCCAATTCATTTATTCATGCACTTCCATTTTGCATTGCCAAGGGTACTTACTGAAACCAGTCCTGAAGTCAGAGAAAGTCTCCTGAGGAAAGTTCCAGCCCTTCGCAGGATAAAGCAAAACTCTCATTTACATATTTATAGGCAGTTCTCTGGCTTTAAGCACTGTGGTGTATGAGAACCTCATTCATGCTTCTGAATTCAGTCAGACAACTCTTTTTGGGGAAAGAAAGCAACACTATGAAGTCAGGGAAACTGAGGCAGTGGTCTGCTGCATGCCGTGCAAAGTGATGAAGAGGAGTCTTCTGTCCAACGTCCTAATCTCCTGTCTTACGCTCTAAGCCTTTTTGCACTGCCCTTTGAGGCAAAAGGGAGTTCTGCTTGAACACGGCTATTAAAATCGGGCTTTTTAGGAATTTCTGTCTTCACCTTCATCAAGCTGAGCATAAGCCTTGTTAGATATGGAAGACTGCATTGATCTCATTAGCAGAAGTGCTTGTCTTGGCAGTAGACAAAGATCAGTTGTCTGTGCCGCTGTTATTCGATGTATTAGTTGCCTTCTACGTGGCTGGCTACAGGTGATTCTCTTGCCTTGCACCTTGGCAGCCCCAGTCCAGGTGGCTCCCCAGGGCATCATTCTTCTCTCTCTCAAAAACTGCAATGGACCACTGTGGGCAGTTCCAAAACATACCCAAGTACAGGGTGACTTGGTGATATACTGCGACCCCTTTCCTACATAGAGCTGAGGCGATCAAAAAAGGTCCAGGAGAAGGCAAGGATAGACAGTGTTTTATTTATTCTGGAGTCATTTAAAATAAAAATAAATATTGAATGACCTGGATCCTCAGTGCAGTGTCACTGAATTTATGCAAAGAATGAGGCTGAGACTGACGAGAGGAGATTTGTTTGTCTGCTGTTAAAATACTTTAAAAAAGATCTTGGGAAGAGGGAATAATTTTTGAAAGCTCTTCCTATACAGATGCCTCTCCATCTTTGTTCACATGTTCACACCGCTTCAGGTAAGATGTAGTGTGTGTACTCAACTAAAGAAAGAGGGAGCTGCGATGTTGCAATAAATACAACACAGAGGAGTCCAGTAATGCTTTGTAACTACAGCGTTGATTTTTTTTTTAAATCACAGCAGTAGGGCAAGTGCTCTACAGATATCAATAGTTGCACCAGAGCTGACCTATGTTGCACACAATGAATGAGCTTTGACTATAGGAACACAGATAGGCAACCCTGCTGACTCC
>NW_009229972.1:79986-95056 GCF_000690835.1 Fulmarus glacialis
GTAAAGCTGGCAAGCAACATCCTTCCAGGACTCTTGGACTTGTGGCTTCATCTAGTCTGGGACTCCTGAGAGCATTTTTTTCTTTATAACAGCATCACACTTTCCTATACTGCTAAAGACAGAAGACATTTCTGATGTTCGCATTGCAAGCTTCACTCACGGCGTACTTGATTTGGTGGTAGTTGACAAAGCCTTTGCCTTAATTCAGGAGCCAGTTCTGTGATAAGAAGGACGTAGATGGAAAAATCAGTGCTCCGTGAGGCATTAAACCTCTTTTTTTCTTGTTGTGGGCCAAAGCAAAATGCCCACAGGCGTCACACGGCCCCACATACCAATAATTAGTTCACCACAGCAGGTATATCTCACCACAAAAGCTGTATTTTGCAAACGAGATCTTTTCTCTTGGGAGAATCGCAATGCCTAACTTCTGGGCATGGGAAGTTAGGTTATGAAGGGGTGTAAGCAGAATGCAATGCCGCCGGCTGCAAACGCCTTCCAGGGTCTGAGCTTTGCTGCCCTACACCATGCCGGCGCTACCTGAGAAGCACAGGGGTGTTTTTCAGGTGTCTTTGGAACTGCAAGCCCATGCAAACAAGCTGTGCCAAAAATGATAGACTGAGAACTGTTAAAGTACAGCAATTCAGCAGTCAAAACTTCCTTTATTTAAATCCCCAAACACCACTTAGTTACGTAATAATCTCAGTTCTTTCACGCTCCACGACCTTGCCTTAAATTGTCTGGAGCAGCTCCTCAGCCGACACAGATAGTCCCAGCCTGCAGAAGGCAGTGGAACTGGGATGGCTCCCACCAGCTGCCACTCTTCCCCGACTGCAATTGCATTTCACACACAAAAGATGACAATAATCTACCAAAAAACCAAAACAAAAAAACCCCACCCTCCCCTCAGTTTGAATTATCATCTGCAAGAAAAGATTCCAGTGTTAGGGCTTCCATGGAAAATCAATATGGTCTTATCTTTATTTTTTTACTTAAAAAAAAAATACTTGGGATGACAGTATTAGGTAGCACTGTGAAAAACAACTAAATATAGCAGTAGATCATGGTGGGTGTGAATGGAAAACAAAGGAGTCAGGAGCCGAGCTCCTGCTGCTGTTACGTCACTATAACACCCATAATTATGTTATTATGTACACTGCCCACTTCAACTATATCTGGACACCACTTACCATGATAAAAATCTGATTAATAACATGACATATAATCTTGGTTTCTTTGATGAGCATTAACTTCTGTCTTCTATATTCTTTTTCAAACAGACAGGATATTTGTTTTGCCTCCCTTCTACAGGGAGTTTGGAAGAGTGAATATACAGAAAAAATTAAAAAGGGTGATTTAAAATCTCATTGCTGGACTCATTTTATCTCAGTGTAAAAACATGGTAAGCCACTTCTAAAGCACTGCTGTGCGTTAGTTTTCCTTCTCACAAGCACCAGAAATTTATAAATACTATAAACCCCATATAGAAATTCATCTGGACTTAGGGCATGCTTAGCTGTACAACCGCTCCTGTTGTACAAGCTGTACAAGCGCCACAGCTTTCAAACTTCATTTTTGAAATAAGTGCTATGGTTCCTGTTAAGACATCAGCACACAGGGGAAATCCTTGCTCCGCTGAGGTCAATGGAAAAATTGCCATACGGTCTCTTACACAAACTTTGTTTTTGCTCTGTCCCCTTTCTTCGCCCCTCACCTGCTGTTGATACGATTCTGCCTGAAAGTTTTTCGACTGTGATCAAGCATTTAGGGCACAAGCAGCTGCGGTGGGACCCGCTGTGCCTACTCCCCGGTGGGGGTAACCTGGCGGGTGGCTCAGGCGAGCGGTGCTTGACTGGGCTCGGTGCGGCAGGGACCCCACGGGCTTTGTGCTGGAAAAGGTACGCAAGGGTGGCCGGTGCCAGCAGTGGGGCGGCCGTCACTGCTTCCCAGCACTGGACATGGCCATATGGCACCTCAGGTGTTTCTTGCGGTGGCCCCATCACACCCTCTTTTGCTGTCTGTGCCCTGAAAAGCAGCACTGCAAATTTCTACATATACGCTATTGATTGGACAAAGTGAAGGATTTCAAAGGCCCTGAGACTTTTAAAAAAAAAATCTTGAAAGTGAGAGGGGAAAAAACCACAACTGGCAAAAAAATAAGTGAAAAACAATGCCCTCCGAGATGAAAGGTTTTTTTTTCCTTTAGCTAAATGAATATTGAAAAAACATATATCTTACTATGTCTTCAGCCCCTGAGGTTATCCTAACTGGTTTGTTTCACAATTCACCAGGAAAAACCCTCAAGATATTTCTAAGATAACTGTTAAACGTCTCTCTTTCATCTACAATAGAGGAAATCTGTATTGCCAACAGCTTGTTCTCAGAATTCCACCTTAAAACAGTTTTAGTACCACCAGACCAGAAGGGTTTGATGCCAAAGAGCTGTTCTGTCCTATTGAAAGCAGAGAATGGCTTCCTCTGCAATATGTACAAAGAGCAAGGAAATTTACTCAATTAATGTGAAACACAAAATGGCATCTGCCATCTGGAGATGCACACAAAAGCCATGGGCAGTCAAACACTTCTTAAGACTTTGGCATGTAAAATTAACATATTTTAAGACTTAAAGGGACATGTGAACTCCTAGCAGGCGAGGATTTCATTTTTCTCACGGCAAAATAAAATACACAATAGAATATTTCCAATATAGTGTCCCAGAAAAAACAGTGCTAACCACCTACAAAAATTTGCCTGTGACATCAAGACTACCATTTATATACTGTTGGATAGGAATTGAGCCGTTATTTATTTGAATATGCATTTTTAAACAATGGACAGAAATACGCTTTCACTAAACTTTACAACTACACTAAAGTGTGCTTTCTTACTGAGACCGGCGTAAAAGTCTTGTCGTTTCTTCTTGTGTGTGATGCTGTGCAACCACTCTGGATTTATTTTTCATTGCAAAAACCGAGCGATGCTGACCAGTCAAGTTTAGTGCAGACACAAAGTGTACAGAAAGGGCTCCCTTTACCTTAAGCATTTTTAAGTATTCTTTTCTTGAATAAAATTAAGAAAGTTCAGCTCCAGTGTCTGTTCCCTTTTGTGTATTAAAAAAACCATACTGCTTTAAAAACAAATGACATATGGTATCTAAGTGGTCACCACCATAAATTATTCAACCTCTGCTCACTCTGCAAACGTAAATCTAACAAAATGCAAACCCTGAGGCCTCACCACCAAACTCATATCCCCGGCGGTGTCCTCGGCACACATTTGGCCACACAGATCTGGTCACTGCATCCAAAATTTTCATCCAGACACCCACTGTGATATACAAATTTACCTACTTTTTACTCTACCTCCACTCTCCATTTTGACACTCCCCAGGATCACCTGAGCTGAGCCCCGCTATGTTTTACGGTAGTGCCCTTTCACCCTGCCCGATACGTGACAACACAGCACCAGTGTCACAAACCCTGTCTTGTGCATTGTGCTGGAGAAAGAGTGACAAAAGCGGGGGGAAATCAAACCCGTTCCCGCTTAAGACAGTGTGTGTGGAAATGTTGCTCAGGACGATCAGGATGCATGCACACATCTGTCACGTTTGTCTTGCAAAAGCAACCTTAATTCAGGCACCCCACAACTTTGCGGCAATTATCCTAACTTTCTTTTAACGGATGCTCTATTATTTTTTTAAAGGACCGAAATGAACATTTCAGAGTACACGAGAAAGTTGCTTCACAGAGGAATTCAGAGCCAAGGACACCAAACCTGCAAGTACTTACTCATATGAACTATGATAATGTAGCCAGTACAATACGATGATGCTATACACATTGCATTTATTCAGATATGTAGGAAAAGGGCAGCAACAAGCTTAGCAGAACTGGAGTATTAATGAAGGAGCATCAGGTGAAAAAATTTCTTAAACAGTGACTGTCACTCACTTTGCAAGTTTCCTGTTTTATTATATTGACAAAGATTTGTCTTTTAAGGATTACTTTTACTGATTAATTTTTTAGTTAAAGCACTCTTAAAGGTAACCCGGGAAAAAAAACATAATATGAAGCAGAAGATGCAAAAGTCATCATCCCAGTATCAACATTCCCATGGCCCATACATTTTGTGCTACATTTTATAGCAAAAAAAAAAAAAAGTACATCAAACTGTACACTCAGCCAGAAGAAAGGGGCTGAAAATGCACTAAAGCATCATTTAAATTTTATTTACCCTTTTTTTGAGTTGTGCTTGCATTTCTGAATGTGTGTGTGTGAGAGGAGAAACAGAGACAGAGAGGGAGAGAGGGAAGAAAATGACTCATGCCTGACAATGTTACCATGTAAATGGTCATAGTTGTGGGCTTCCCTGGGGGAATTTGTAATACCACAGCAAAAACCCAGCTAGCCTGCAATTACGGTGCTGGCAGCGAGTCCCTCCAGCACGAGCCATAATGTCTGGCTACAGCTGGTGGGAGTGCTCTGGCTGTGCCCCCCCACCGGGAGCGTCCTGGGCTCTAGGGACCAGGTGGCCAGCGTGGGGCAAAGCTGCTGGGACATCCCCGCACCTCCAGGCAGGCAAAGCTCTCCCAAAATCTGCTTCCCACAGAGCGATGCGAAAGAGAAAGTGCAGAGACCAGAGCTGGTGTCCAGAACTATCAGCCCAAAATCTGTCAAAGTCACTGCAAAATAAATACATTTCATATGCTGTCTAGGAGGCTTTCATGCACAGCTTCTCTTAGCACAGGAGCGTACGTTTGCTGTATGATCCCCAGCCATCCCCTCCTACAGCAGAATCCCATCTCGCAAAAGAAGCCATCACCCCCACTGATGTGAAGGACTCTGCGTTAAAAATAAAAATACAGTCCTCAGCAAAAAAGAGAAGGGTTCCCGGGTGAGGAGCGTGAACCCACACCAGTGACAGACTTGAAGTGCAACACGACGGAGATGCTGCTTTAACCGGACAGTTGAGGGATGAGCTGGGGTTTCCAGGCATGTCACGGGGATGACATCCCGCAGCTCCGGGGGCCGGGGCCGCTGAACCTGCTGCTGGCCAATCCTTGGAGTGTCACTTACATGAGCTCCAAAGTAATCTTCTGGCCCACCCTTCAGGAAAAAGATAAGATGTCATGATCAGCTAATAGGAAGTGACAAGAAGAGATAAAATGGATGGGGAGGGAGGGAAGGTTTCGGACTGAAAAGGCATTATTCTTTCCTCTAATGCCAACCCTGCTAACTATAGGGCTGAGTTAATTAATGGTCTATTTGAGCAATTTCATCCATTTTTGCATATAGCATTATTTTTTCTACAGATACATATAACACAATTAACCTGTAGCTATTTAAATAATCATACATGGCAATCCCTTCAGGCTGGTGGGGACAACATTGCACTTTTACAGAAAAAAAAGGATTTAATTAGGGAAAAAGATTGTGAAGAGTCTTTGTTCATCTACTCTTCCAGCCATTGCCTTCCATCTGGCACGGGAACCCATTACCAAGACATCTGAGCATCTTCCACAAAAAAAAAACCACAAAAAACCCCAAACCAAGAGGAAGGTATCAAGTTTCTGGCTTTCCTCCCTCTTCAGGGTAGAAAATCCTATCTGCCAGACTTAGTTCACTTGCAATTAAGAAATCTGCTTCACTCCCTCACGAAATGTTAGTGTGTCACTTGACAAAGTCCCACCGAGCGCAGAGCGAGAGGTTTAGGCTGGAAAATGCTTGTGAAGTTTCTCCCCAAGTGCTGCTCCAACAGCACCTCTAACTGGGGGGGCTGCGTCCCCCCCCCGCAGCCGCCCCGCTGCACACGCACAAAGCCCCCGGCACTCGGTCAGCTCCGCAAACTTCAACAGAAACCTAATCAGAAGTGCCAGGCTTTTAAGATCACAGCCCTGCCGTGATGTTAATCAGTTCGGTGGGGGAAGAAGCGTCTCCGGTGGGTACAAAGCCCAGGACAAGGGCTTGCGATCTCTCTGCAGCAGCCGTACGAATGACAAATAACAGCAGCGAACTGCTGCCTTCGGCGGAGAGCCGAACGCGTACTACGGACACAAAAAGGTTCCCTTTACACCATAAAGAATTCCGAGCTTAACCAAGCCACAATATGTTTTGAAGCTTTTGCCAAAAAGTACAAAAACCTGCAGTCAGTGTAGCTAAGCATGTGATAACAAGCGTGGTTTCTTCTGCTCGACATATTTTCCTGGTGTATTTGTTTGTAAAGGTAGAGATAAGTATAGTAACACAATCTGTTCTTTAATACCATAGGCAAAGAAAAATCACTAGTCACTAGCTACAACAGTTTACAATCTTTGTGAGACAGCTGCAAGTATGTTTATTTTTTTATTCTAAATATCTCAAATGGAGCCTGATCCCGAAAACCCTTCTTCCCTCCAATGATGCTTGTCTGCAATAATAATACTAATGAAAAGCAACTGCTGATGTAAGGAAAGAAAAGAAGATGAGGCTCAGATTCCCTATACAATGCTTGTAATGGTTATTTTCAGTAAAGATAAGAAAGCAGACTTGTATGTGCAATATCACAGAAACAAGCCATTCTGTCCCTATCTACAATTTTGACAGTTATCTATGGAAAACGCGGACTTAAAAAACTCTTAAGAATAATTATTAGAAATCATAGCCAAAATAACATACATCAGCCTTGATTAGTTACATGAAAAAGCAGCCTTAAATTGATAGTTTAAAAACAGGAAAATTAGCAGTATGATTAAGTATGAATGGCTAATAAAAAGAATTTTGCTAAAACAGATTAAGGTTCAGATCAAGGTCACAAAAGGAACTGATTGAGGAAAACTGTCATTTTTGCTGGGACTCGGTAGCTGTTTTAGCAGCGCTGTTTCCTCTGAATCACAGTCTTGTAATGAGAAATTACACTGCTGGGGTTAATAAAGACTTGGCACGTTTGTTTACCCCAAAATTTCAGTTAAAACATTGTGGTCGAAGAAAAAGGCAAATTCCTTGTGTGCAAGTAGACGGAAAGGGATGCAAGTAAGCTAAGTAACCTCTACTAAAATATAAGGTGAATTTACGCCGTAGTTCCAGTTCTCATGGTTGCTGTAAATTCACTCCAGGAAAAAAAATCTGCAAGTGACCCAAAGTCCCCCTGTTTCTTCCAAAATAAACAGCTTCACAGAACCCCGTTGGCAGAGGCCAGGCAGAGAAGCGCTCTACTAACAGGGTCTGAGATTTTGCCTTTCTGCCAGCTTTGCCCCTTCTCGCTGCGGATAACCTCCAGGAGCGTACGCCTCTGCCCCGCTTTCTGTCCTGACAGGTCAAGAGCTGAACAAAGGCCTTGGATCCATAGGTATGGTCTGAAATTCTGTGTTTCCAAGGGAAAGATTTATAGGGAGACTCTTCCCAGGCAAAGCCTCTCTTCTTGCATTCAGACACCAGCAGTCCTCTGCTGCGAAAGGGACAGCGCTAGTGCCTAGAAGTTATGGGCACAGCTGACCTCAGGAATTTCAGAGCAGAAGCAATCTTTTGTGTGCAATTCCCCTCTGAAAATGACTCTATTTTCTTGTTATCCCACTCGCAGGGAGCTGGGGTGATTCCCGAAGAGGCCAAAGAGCCGACGTGTGAGTGTTACCATTGTGTCACATTTTCATCTTGTCCCGACGGTGGCGTAAGAGAAAGAGGGAGGGACACAAGCGTTCAGGTCGTTATTTGCCGCCTCGTGCTCCCAGTCCCAGGGGACCTCGGTGCCGCCGAGCAGCAGCACACCCGGCTGCCCTCCAGAGCGGTTTCGTTTGGAGCGTGCAGTTCTCCACACGCGGGGGTCCAGGCTCCTCGGGGAGGACTGGCTGTCCAGTAACAAGAATTTTAGCATCAGTGAAACTGTTCAGCAATATCCCCTGCTTCGTGGATACAATGCTCCAATGAAATAAATCGTCACGTCTATAAGTTGGGGGCTATGGCGGGGGGCTGGGATTTTTCATCGTTTTTTTTTTCCACCCTCCTGGGCTGGTACTTTGTACAAGGGGGAGCTGGCACCGCTGCTCTCTGATGGGAGCTATCGCAGCCCTCCTGAGCATTGGCTTGCTGCTCAGTGGCATAAGCTATTGTTGTCGTTATTACTATCGCCAGGCCTGATCGGGGTCAGCAAGCCAATGTGAGAGCTGTTGTATAACCCCGTAATAAAAAGACAGTCCTTGTCCCAGAACACACTCGGGCTGGTTTTCTGACAAGCTGTAACAGGTTCTGCGGCGGCACCTTTTCTGTTGCTAAATAAAGAACTTCTGTCTTGCAGAGCCTAAACCCATTGCTGAAAGATTGAAAGGAAAACGAACTAACAGGACAAAGGAGCTGTGTGCGGGGGTTTTTAACGTTTGTTTGTTTTGATCTTAGTTGCAAGTAATTCACACGGAGCGAAGTGCATTGACACTCAGAAGAAAATAAGTATTCACTTTTCGAAAGGACAACTGCTTCAGACCAAGCCGAATGCAAAAAGTCAGAATTATCCAGATAAGATTACTGGGCCAGAAATCACATTTTTATTAGTACATGAAATACATGTCACTTGACAATGAGTATCTGCACCACGGAGTGAAATAACCCTCCAGCAGCGAAATCAATATTTAAATCAATATCTCTGGTAAGGAAAAATCTTACTCGTTGATATAGATTGAATTTTTTTCCTTATGAATCTCTCAGTAGGTAAACAGCATATTTCTGTTGTAAAAGCAACTGAACAGTATTGCCAAACAGGTCTAGTCATTCCTAGAATTCAATAGCACAATGCTCTGAAATTATTAATGTTGTTATAAATCCCATTTGACCTTTACATCAGGGATATATTTCCTTTCCAGAAAAAGGCACCTACATTATTTCGGCGCTGATGCTGCTCAGTGTGAGCCCAGTAACTTCCGTGGGAGCTTAGGGTACTCTGAGATGAATTTTCTACATTATGTAGGTACCTAATGATTCAGCGACTCAAGGCTAAAATCCATAAGAGATGTTTGTTAGTGCCTTCACGTTAGTTGCTGTGACACCCTCCATCCACTCCGGTGAAGCTGTGCAGCATTACGGAAAGGCTCAGAGTTTGCCGAGGCCAGAAGGAGGGTCGGCGCGTCGTGGCACGCACCATCACCTGGGCTGAGGGACTCCCGGGCCCTCCTCCCCTGGCCCGTGATGTATTTTGCATTACAGAGCCATTATAGACAGGTAAAGTACATAATCCTGCAAGCAGCGCACTGCCCCCTCCCAGTTCATTGTTTTAAGCACCTTTCACGAAGTCAAGCTCACTTGTTTTTTCTCCTTTTGACCCTGTGATAGTTTGGTTCCTTTCTGCAACGGGACAAAACCCCCAAAGGAGGGGTAAGGATGATCCCATCCCACAGCCTGGTGGCCAGGGCACTTTTTAGAGAGAAGAGAGCCATGACTTTGCATGGCTTTGGGATGAGGAAAGCGTTAAATGCACATTTCCCACCCCCAGGAGAGACACCCTGACTTGTAGGCTATCCTATGAAAGATGGGAACTGACACCACCATGAGGACATCTTGTAAAGACAGCAGTGCTAAGCACGGTTTTGCCGGAGCCCGTAGGCATGGGCAAAGCCTGTGTGCTGGCTCCTGAACGATTCCTAGGTACCCCTGTACGTAGCTGCTCACTGAGGGATGGCTCCGGCACGCAGAGAAACGGCACCGTAGCACCCGGGGAGCGCGTCTCCTGAGCTGGATGATCCACAATGGCAGTTTTGTATATAGACACCTAAAGTCAGCCCATGCTCTGCTTTAGGCTCCTAAATCCATTGGCTTCTTCAGGACCTTAGAAAACATCTAGGCACCTGTGTCCTATTAAAATTAACAGTATAGCACTTGCAACCGTTTTGAGATGTTATTAGATGCCTCTCCGCCCCTGAAAAAATTGTCCCTCAATGCCTTGCAGGACTGAGTCCATAGAGGTGACAGATCATATGCATGCTTCAGATAGTGGGAATGACTTTTTATTAGAAAAGATGGGTTCTTAAAACTGTTGCTATATAATATAAAAATAAATTAATTCAGCACAGGAAAAAAAACATCAAAATTGTTTTCCCCAGGTTATAATCCCTCTACAGAAATATCTTCCTCTTTCTTAAAAACACCAGCCAACCAAAAGAACATAAGTCTATAAAATTAAACTACATTTCCTGTTCAATACCAGCTTTGATTATTCAGCAGGGTAGGGTACAGTTTTAAACTATCAAATGCACTTCCTTTTCTCCCGTTTTATGATTTTAAACTTCTTAAGACTTTTAATGCAAGTACTAGGACAGGGCAACACAAAGTATTTTTTAATGAGCTTTTAACCCCTCCACATGGAGGTTGCTGAAACAGTTCAGATCTTTGAACCACGGTAGGGTGGTGCTGGCTAAGAGCTGTCACTCTCTGGCAGCTCTTCTGGTACGATTAATAGAAAGAAAGCTGCATCGGGATTAGTTTTTGTACAAGACAACAGTGTGTATCCCCAAAGAGAACAACCTGGAGAGCTTCCCAAACTTTGTTTTTAAATTCTCATCCAGCATCGCTTTAGCCCACGCTGCAAGTAAGGCTCGCTTTGGTCAAAAGAGACGGAAAACTATTGAGCGAGGTAAGCAGGGACTGCTTTAACCAAACCCATACTGAGCATAAACCTGTATCAGAGGAACGGATCAGAGTTGAAGCTAAAATCAGCTTCCATCTCGCAGCCTTCCGTGTGATACAGTGTGAATCAGAACCTGCACATGTCAGAGTTTTGCACTTGACTTCTAAACAGATTCGGTGACTACACCTCCTGGAGGTGCAACTGCGCGTGACACCAGGAGAATTCGGTGCCAACAGAGAGCAAAGGGTTTCCTGACTCGCGAGAGACGGATTCCTCCTCAGCAGGGTTGATGTGACAAATGATCACAAGGTCAGGGCTTCCAGAGTCTGCGGTTTGCTGTGAATTAATGTACCAAGGGAATTCCCGTCCCCGCAGCGTCGATCCAGCAGCGTGCACAAACACGGGGCCAGATCACCAGCTGATGTAAACTGGGATGGCTCTGCTGGATCTGGCTGACATCCGACATTCACTTACAATTTCTGAATGGAGAATTAAGAGGAAGAGTGGGATGACATACCCACGGCATTGCTAGTTCGGAGAGGGATGAAAGGGAACTGGCAAAACATCTGCTACCAGAGAAACACCAACGCTACCTCTGTTTCCACAGAAGGATTCTTCCAGGAATCTGGGAGAGAGGCATAAACACGGAGCTTCACAATGTTTCTGGAAACGCATTCGACCTGACAAGCCTGGTGAAGCCAGGTACCCAGGGCCACGTAAGGTGGAAAGCAACAAGAGGTCACAGCCTGGTGGCAGCTGCTTGGATGAGAATTTCCTCGTGGGATAAAGCAAGTGGAAATGTTTTCCCTTTTAACCTTCCCACCAACCCAGTGGAAGGGGCAGGCTGGGGAAGAGCGAGGCCCTGTGTGAGGCAGAAACACATTACAGCAGCCTACACTGGAGGCAGACTGGGGAACTCTGCTCCATCCGTTCCCGTGGTCCTGCAGCGAACTGTAAATTCAAACCCACAGCCTCATTTACGTCAGGGTGCTGCTCCTTCAAGGCTGCCCGACAGCCAGGAAACCCTAATCAATCGGGGATAGCTCTCTTATTCAGCAAACCACGACCTGCACTGTTTAGCTTGGGAAGGCACAAACGGTTAATCTTAAAAACAATCTGGCAGAAATGGGGTTTGGGAACCAACTCACCGAATTTACACAGTGGTGTTTAAACTGAGCAGGACATTAGCTGATACTCAGTGGGCAAACTTAATGGCCAACGTCACTCTATCAGCCTTTTCCCATGAAAAACCTGCACCCTAGGTGCTACCAAGTGCTAATTTGTTAAGAAAGCCTTAATTGAGTGACAGTTAATTATTGACAGATTTGAACTACTTTATCTCTCAATCAAAACCTGGCTCTGTCCCAGGCAGCAAGCAATTTACAGCCACAAAGGTAAATCTGGCCACGTGCAAGCTTTTTATGCTGAAGCCTGACGGCTCTCCCTCCCCCACCCCAAGTTTCTGCTAAAATTTCTCTCTGAAGGAGCCGATGATCCCCTGGTGATCACCAGCCCACCTCAAGGTGGTTACCCTGCTTAACCCCACTTGGCACGGAGTGGGAATTACCAAGGGGACATCCATCTGGAGCTGCCTGAGATAAGAGGTGTCCAGTGTTAATAAACAGGCTTCCTCTACACCTCAGCAGGGCCTTCCTTTTCCAAACAGTCTTCCTTTAATGTTGTAAAATGTTTTTTTCCATTTACTCAACGATCATGCCTTTGTCGGTGGGGGAGGGCCAAGAGAAAGAGAGAAGGGTGGGAGGAGAAGAGAGGAGAGGAGAGGAGAGGAGAGGAGAGGAAAATTAAGACTCAGCATTTGTTTCTAAAGAATCTAGACACCTGCTTTTGACATGAAGTTACTAATGCTAAAATTTCTCCCAGCGTGGCTATTTCGCTTGCCTTTTGCACACAAGCAACATGTGAAGTAAGAAAAAGAGAGAAAGAAAAAAGAAAGAAGAAAGAAAGAGAAGTAAGAAAAATATAGAAAGGAAGAAAGAAAGGAAGAGAAAGAAAAAGAAAGAAAAAGAAGGAAAAAAGAAAAAAGAAAGACAAAGAAAGAAAGGAAGGAAGAAAAGAGAAAGAGAGAAAGGAAGGAAGGAAGAAGAAAGAGAGAGAGAGAAAGAAAGAAAGACAGGAAGAAAGAAAGAGAGAGATGGAAGGAAAATTAATATATTAGTAGCAGTAGTAGTAACCACAGCAGTGTCATAGTCATTCACTGCAATATATCTAAACATTCATAAATGTTTTATGCATCCTAAAATGCCATGTACAAGGGATACGGCATCCCACTGAGGTTAATGAATGAATGAGGTGCCCTTGAAGGTTAATTTGCACAAACAAAAGGTCAAGGGACATCTTCAAAACAAAATATTGATTAAAGCAAGTTAAATGTTTTGACTTGAAGGAGACATGAAGGATTAAAAAGCAAAATAAAGCAGTATGGATAAGAAAGGAACAGGAAAGAAAAAACACCACCCCCAGACACAAAGGAAATGGTAGAAAACATATCTGAATCAGCTAGTCATCTGCTAACAAGCTGTAAAGATTTCCAATGACAAGTTGTCACATTAGTTTAGTGAAACTGAAGCAGCACTTATCCCTTTTCCTGTGCTTAATCTCTCAGCGAGCTGCACAGAAACATGCTACCACGTTTAATAGGATTAGTTTAGTTCACTTTCTCCTCTCTGGAGGTTGTGAGGTTTTTTGTTGGGTTTTTTTTTTACTATTTTTTAACAATTCTCTCTCTATCAATGCCAGGTTCTTGAATTAAATTGCACTCTGAAAAAAAAAATTCACTCTCCAGGTTAAAGGCATTTTCTTCCAAAGGTTTCCTCTTTGAAAGGAGGAGCCAGGGCAAAGGGAAGTGAGGAAAGGCTCTAAATTCAGCAATTACACACATCAGGTGCCCAGTTCTCCTCTTCCTCATACACAAACGCTGATGATGCTTTATTGATATCACTAGAGTTATTTTTAATTCACATCAGCATAAGTAAGAGCATCAGGCCTTTGTGGTTGCAGGGTGTTCTTTTTATGCATGAGAGTACCTTCCCCACCCCTGAAAAAAGGGAAAAAAACCCCCAAAAAATAAAAGAAAACCTGCTATGTATTTGCGGCCCCATTCTCTCATTTAGTTGGAACAGACACAGCAAGGAAAATGATCAAAGAAAAGGCAGTTTCAACAATATACCCCTGTCACTTTCCATTTTGTTGTCAGACTCCAAAGGGATAGAGAAATCACCCATGGTCATGGGCACACTGCAAAAGTTTTCCTAAGTTTCTTGCATCTGTTTTTTTTTTCCCCCTTAATGAAAGAAATGCAAGCACAGAAAGCTGTCAGCTTGCAGCAACCCTTTTCTCTTCAGAGGCACCAAAATGTGGAGGAGGATTTATTTGTGATGGGACAAACCCTGCAGCTGAACACAGACCTGACAACCCCCGTATCTGGAGGAAATGTGGCATTTTGACCCAAAGTTTGTGACACACACCGAGCGTTAGTCAGAGGCACGGAGCAGGAGAACCCACAGACGAGAGCACACCCAGACTTTGAATCCAAACTTTGTTAACATGGATCAACTTTTGTTGGGATCCAAAACACCCATCACTCAGAAAACAAAGAGTGTGACTACCACATAATCTATTAATGACCAAGAAAAGGACCTGGTGACTACCTTATGATCTATTAATTACCAGGAAAAGGACTGGGACTTCTACAGGAGTTTGAAGACAGACTGGAATCTACAACAGTTCACTAGCAGGGACCACGCTTGCAGTCGGTTGGGGGACCAGGGGCAGAGAGGGACAGAAACAGCCACGCACCCACCCACAGCAGCAAGAGGCTGCCCCGCCGCTGCCCAAGCCACCAGGCCCTGGAGAAGGCACCAGGGACGACTTTGCTCACTACAAAACCTGAACATGAGCTGCTGGCATGGGGGTCCCCTGGACCCCTTCTGAGGGATTAAATTCTGGAGGAAGAAGAGCTTTTCCTCCACCTCTAAAATTTGGCTTGATGGATGGGGGATTACTTTTGCTGCTGAGCTTTGAAACATCAACTTGCATTCCTTAAGAAGCTGCCTATCCTCCAGGAGTAAAAGAGAAAAAGGGTCTGGAGCATTTAGTGCCAGAGAGGGTGGGCAAGTGCAAAGCATGCATTTCAATCCAGTTGGGCTTACTGGTGTGGCAGGTCGCAGGGCCGGTGTGTTTATACTTGAAAAAGTTGCAAGACTCGGGGCTGGAGGAAGATAACCCACAAGCAGCTACAGAAACGAGGCAGCGGGGCCGGATGGTAGGTGGAAGCCTGCCTACATGGTACCCATGGCTGGGGCCAGTCTGGCTGCCAGTGCTCCGCCGTGTGACCTTGGGGACATCACTTCACTCCCAGTGCCTCAGTTTCTCTTCTAGGTAAATCAACAGTGGTTGAAGTTAAGTTGAGCCCCGGTGGTGACAGGCTCAGTGTCAGAGGCAGCTATTTATTTATTAGCGTTTGCACGATTCA
>NW_009229973.1:0-342 GCF_000690835.1 Fulmarus glacialis
AGCGTGATACCCTCCTCTTCCTCAAGGACACAGCGGGCATGTTGGCTCCCCATCTGCCCCAGCCCTGTGCCCCCCAAAGCCTGCCTGCTGCTGCATACTCACATACTTTCCCCGCTGTCTAAATTTAGGGTCTGGAAGTGGGCTAGCACATCCCAGTTTATCCCAGCCCCTGAATTATTCATGCCAGCAGCAGAGCAGCACTCGCCGCTCCGGGCGGACGTGCCAGACTCCGGCTGCGCAGGCAGAGCAGGGAAACCCACTGCCTGCCCAGCCCCGGCTCCCACCCTCGGCTCCGTGGGGGCAGATGCCCCTCGGCCCCCCTCCCCCGGGGTCTGGCCCCGT
>NW_009229973.1:502-3046 GCF_000690835.1 Fulmarus glacialis
CTGGTGCTGGTGGGTGGGCTGGGGCTGGTGGGCCTGCTGGGTCTGGGGCTGGTGGGTCTGCTGGAGCTGGAAGGTGTGTTGTCAAAGCCAGCAAGAAGGGCTGCTATAGGTGACAAGACTAGGGAAAATATGGGTCCGTTGCTCCACGAGATGGAAGACCTGGTGCCACAGGACATGGGAAAGGCTGAGGAACTGAATGCCTTCTTTGTCTCTTTACTTGTAAGACTGATCTTCAGGAATCCCAGGTCCCAGAGACCATGGGGAAAGGCTGGAGCAAGGAAGACATACCCTTGGTGGAAGAGGATCAGGTCAGGGGATACTTATGCAAACTGGACATAAGTCCATGGGCTCTGCTGGGATGCACCCATAAGTGCTAAGGGAGGTGGCTGATGTCATTGCGAGGCCACTCTCGACAATGGCGATCATAGCGATCATGATTGATCATGGCGACTGGGAGAAGAGCCCAAAGGCTGGAGGAAAGCAAATGTCACTCCTATCTTCAAGAACGGCAAGGAGGACCCGGGGAACTATGGGCCCATCAGCCTCACCTCGATCCCTGGGAAAGTGATGGAGCAGCTAATCCAGGAAACCATTTCCAGGCACATTAAGGATGAGAAGTCCAACTTGATAAACTTCTGCAATGAAGACTGGCTTGATAAATGAGGGGAGAGCAGTGGGTGTTATCTGCCTGGACTTCAGGAAGGCCTTTGACACTGCCTTCCATAAGATCCTCACAGAGAAGCTGTTGATGCAGATGGCTGAGCAGACAGTGAGGTGGGTTGAAAACTGGCTGAAAGGCTGGGCCCAGGGGTGGTCATCAGTGGCACAAAGTCTAGTTGGAGGCCAGTCACTAGTGGTGTACCCCAGGGGTCTCTACTGGGTCCAGTCCTGTTTAACATCTTCAGTAATGATCTGGATGATGGGGCAGAGTGTAAGCTCAGCATGTTTGCAGATGACACCAAACTGGGAAGGGCGGCTGATATAGCAGAGGGTTGTGCTGCCATCCAGAGGGACCTCGTCAGGCTGGAGAAATGGGCTGACAGGAACCTCATGAAGTTCAACAAGGGGAAGGGCAAAGTCTTGCCCCTGGGGAAGACCAATCCCAGGCACCAGCACATGCTAGGGGCTGTCCAGCTGAAAAGCAGCTCTGTAGAAAAGGACCTGGGGGTCCTGGTGGACACCAGGTTGAACATGAAGCAGCAAGGTGCCCTTGCTGTGAAGAAGTTGAGTGATGTCCTGGGCTGCACTAGGCAAAGTATGGCCAGCAGGTCAGTGAACGTGATCCAGTGATCAGCGCTGATGAGGCCACACCTAGACTGCTGTGTCCAGTTCTGGGCTCCCCAGTACAAGAGAGACATGGACATACCGGAGAGAGTTCAACGAAGGGCTGCGAAGGTGATTGAGGGACTGGAGCATCTCACGTATGAGGAAAGGCCGAGAGAGCTGGGAATGTTCAGCCTGGAGCAGAAAAAGCTCAGGGGGATCTCATCAATGTATATAAATACCGGAAGGGAGGGCGCATAGAGGATGGAGCCAGGATATGTTACAGCAACATTGCCTCCGGGTCAGACATGGACATACCGGAGAGAGTTCAACGAAGGGCTGCGAAGGTGATTGAGGGACTGGAGCATCTCACGTATGAGGAAAGGCCGAGAGAGCTGGGAATGTTCAGCCTGGAGCAGAAAAAGCTCAGGGGGATCTCATCAATGTATATAAATACCTGAAGGGAGGGTTCAAAGAGGACGGCTCTTTTCAGTGGTGCCCAGTGACAGGACCAGTGGCCATAGGCACAAACTGAAACACAGGAGGGTCCCTCTGAACATCAGGAAACACTTTTTACTGTGAGGGTGACCGAGCACTGGCACAGGTTGCCCAGGGAGGTTGTGGAGTCTCCATCCTTGGAGATACTCAAATGTGGTCTGGACATGGTCCTGGGCAACTGGCTCTAGATGGCTGCTTGAGCAGGGGGGTTGGACTGGGTGATCTCCAGAGGTCCCTGCCAGCCCCAGCCATTCTGTGATTCTGTGATTCTGAGCTGGTAGGTGTGCTGGAGCTGGTGGGTGTGCTGGACTTGTAGGACTTGATGGCCAGGAGCAGCCCAGCACTCTGCTCTTCCTGGGCCTCAATTGCAGTCACTGACCCCATTTCTCCCCTCGGCAGCTCTCAGCAAGGCCACATCTGGCTCCACAAGCAGCGTTCAACTGCGAAAAACCACAGGACTTCATTAATTTCTCTCCTGGAGCTGGATGCCAGGTGACCCCAGGCTCCCCGCAGCATCATCAGCTCTCTGGGGACAGGCGTCGGTGGGGACCCGACCTGGCCTTTCCAAGGGGACCCAGTTCACAGCGAACACACTCAACACACCCCTCGGGACCCTGAGCTGCCTTCGGAGGAGCCGACCCCTTCCCACGGGCTGCTTCGAGGGGAGGGAGAGCCCCGGCAGTGTGGGCCTGGGCACCCTCCCCAGCCCTGGGGGCACCCCAGAGCCCCTGCTCCGGACCGGGCTCATGGTGTCAGCGGAGTCCCCTCGGCGGCGAAGGAGGG
>NW_009229974.1:0-9177 GCF_000690835.1 Fulmarus glacialis
GCCGTGCATCGAGCCGGCTTTGTCCGGGCCGTGCCGGGGCGGGCTGGTGCTGGACGGCAGCGGGGCCGCCGAAGGGTCTGCCAGAAGTGGGTTAACCTAGCGAAGCACGGCGACGGGGAGGGAGCACCCTCTCTCTGAGTACCTCCGCGGGGTTGACGCGGGGAGCAGCGCGCTGGCGGGACGCGGGACAGCGTGGTGGAGCGAGGACCTTTCTGGCTGGGGGCTTTTGGAGCGAGGACCTTTCTGGCTGGTGCCTTTGGGGCCGTGAGCGCACGGCAAAGCGCTGGTAAAGTCACCTTAGTGCCCGCGTTCCTCATCTTTTAGCCGTGTGCTTCTGTAGGCAGCGAGCGGGCACTCCGTGTGAACGCGGTGCCATACGCTGGCCGGAGCGAGTGCTTTAACAGAGACTTCACCCCTTTGTTTTCCTGCAGGTCTTCCTCTTTTGTGGACACTGACACCGATTATTATTTTTTACAGCGGTGCTTTGGTTCATGTTTAGTTTCCTCTCTTTGTGGACGGATTTGTTTTTGTTTAGGCACAAATTTTGACGTGTTGCAAAGTGATTGAGCGCTGTTTGTAAACAGCAATAACTTCAGGACAGGCAAGGTCAGGCAAACTCACAAATACAATCTTTCTTCCCATGCACGGTAACAAACTTTGCTGTAGCGATGCTTGAATTTATTGCTTTAGAGCTCCGCTCTTCTCTTGTGCTGGCTCCAGTAATGTGAATCATGAAATGACTGGCAGCTCCTGGTACCACTTCATTTTTGCATTTAGTTGCATTGAATAAAAGAATGATAAAGCCCAGAATGAAGCAATATTTTGGCTTTTCCTCTGTATTTAGATGGTGTTATTTTTGATCCTTTAGTGAGAGATCTGAAAACATTTACTGCAGGAAAATTTTTGGTGTTCCGAAGTGAATTTAATATTTTTTTCGTGCAGAGCAGCTCCTGGTACCACTTCATTTTTGCATTTAGTTGCATTGAATAAAAGAATGATAAAGCCCAGAATGAAGCAATATTTTGGCTTTTCCTCTGTATTTAGATGGTGTTATTTTTGATCCTTTAGTGAGAGATCTGAAAACATTTACTGCAGGAAAATTTTTGGTGTTCCGAAGTGAATTTAATATTTTTTTCGTGCAGAAATGTATAACCTGATGAATTGGTCAGTGTGTTTTTGTGGAGACTGATACTGTTCACCTAGGGACTCGACTTTATTTTAGCCCAGGTTTGTAGTGTGTCACCGGTACCACTAGCACCTGTTGCCTTCTTTTGCCTGTGCGTTGTTCGGAAAGTTCCTTGTCCCTCTTGTACCGTGTCTTGGGAGTAATATCTTTTCTGGTTCGTGGCCATGTGAGGGTTTAGCCATACAGTTCATGAGGTCAGGAAGATTTGCTACTGATGCAAACTTGGGTTTTTGCATTAGGGCTTTTGCAGTAATTTTTCAAATGGTTGTAGCTCAGTACATTTACGATTGTATTTCTTGTTGACCTGTCGTATGTGCTAATAAAAATACAATGTGAGTTACTGGTTTTTTTGCTACATTAGTGGTAAATAACCCCATTTTGCGTGCATTTTGGTCTACATCTTACATAATTCACGTGAGAATTCCATAGGTACTGAATACTAGACAGTAAGTTTAAAAAAATGTGAGAAAACAAGACACACAAAACACCTTATCATGTTCAAAACAACATTCCCTCCCCAAGTAACCTTTGCTGGAAAAAAAAAGAGATTGTTTTTGTCTTTAGCAGTTACATTACTGTATCCTGGAATTGTAATCTCAGTTACTTAATTTTTTAGAAGATTTTAATCACAGATTTACTCTAATTCCTACCTCATAAATTAAGAAGAGATTAGGATGTCAGATGTTTTGGTACAATATACAACGAAGTCTGAGTTGTTAACTGCTTATGTTTTCCTTTTCAGCAAGGAAGTGTTTCTGTTTTATCATGAAAGTTCTCTTTCTCCACTTGATTTCAGCTAGTCAGTAATAAAGAATTGTTGTCAGTGTCTGAAAATAAACATAGCCATGTAAAATTCAAAAAGTGGTTTCTCCTTTTTTACAGCAATTATTATCTTGGTTACGAGCCAGTGCTTCATGTGTCAGAATTCTTCATTTTGAACTTTTATTAATATAGTGCACCTAAGAAGATGTCCAGTACAGATCCCCTAACAAATACAGATAAAAAGTAAGTACTTCCCCCCCCCCCCCCCCCCGGAATGCAATGATTACTGGATTGTAGTATGAAAATCCTTGCAGTTTCATTTGTAGGTCTTGTTTTGATGAAGTCTTAGAGAAAAACAACTTTGATACTGAAACAGTCTGAAGCAACATCTTAGAAAAGCTAATACCAACACCCATGAATTTACAAGGGAAGAAATAGCTTTTAAGCTTTTCATTAAGGTAATCAGCACTTAGTTTGGACTGGTTCTGTAGAGATAAAACCCCACAGAGAAATTCCTTAATGCTTCTGCAACTATGAAAACATACTTATATACAGCAAACTACTTCCTTGTACATACAGGGTAACTACAGTAACATAAGACAGTATGGAGTTTATGTATTCTAATGCATTACTTTTCCAGAATACTATGTCTGCATGCCTTAAATGTTTTGTATGTAGTGCTTTGGAACAGTCTTATTTTTTACCAATGGATATATAATGATAATTATATTCATTCTATAAATCATAATGTTATCCACTTAAAAGTTGGATCAGGTTCTAAATGGCAAACTTGGATTCAGTCGTGATTGAAAATTGTAACTCCAGACCCTTCCGAAACTGCGAAGTAACCATGCCAACGCTGTCATCAAAACCATAATTAAAAACAGGCACAGACAGCTCTTGCTGGACTATCATGTTTGCTGTGCTTGTGCAATAGAATCGTGCAAATAGTATTCAAAAGTATTGTCAAAAAATTTAGCATAGATTTTGAATTATGCCACTTCATAAATAACTTTGATTTTTTTGAAAAACAAATCCACAAAACATTACAAAAATTAACTTGCTTTTTACTGGGATCTGAAGAAGCAAACACTCTGCTTGTCCGATAGAAATACAGGGTACAAAGATACGTCTTTAAAACAGCTATGGCGTGCTAGATTCACGTGGAAGGTATATTATGTGAATATACAGTTACTAGATCACTGTATTCCAAAGGCAATTTTTCGCATAGGAGATGAACATGAAAGGTGCATATAACTGCTCTTCAGCTACGTGATGATGGAAGACTATAATTTCCTATACTTACTTACTTATTTTTTTTCTGGGAGGCAGTATCAATGCACAATGCTTCAAGAATGTACTTGGTTATATGTTAATTGAGGTTTACCTAAACTTTAAATAATACCTTTCTTCTCTACACAAGGGGTTAGCCTCAAACCATTCATGCTTCTCCACAATTACAACATTGCTCAAGTTTTTTTTTTCATGTTTAACAGTAGCTGTATAATGACATATGTTTTCTTTTAATCTTTATGACCTAATCAGCAAAATGTATTTTGAATAATTAGTGGGTTTGGATAGATCAGAAGTGTTTGTTCATCCTATATGATACAGTGTTCTCTTGGCTGTGGTCCTTAGTGTCGTAAGAAATTTTACCTTTTAGGGTTAGTGAACATGAAAGGCTACAGTTGCATAATTTACTTGGATAGGATTTTTGTAAAAGACCGTTGTTTTATTTATAACAAAAAGATCTTGTGAATCTTGCTTCCGAAGATTCTGCAAATCTTTTTGTCATCTGCTAAATTATCCTGTAATCCATCTCAGTTGCTAAAGCGTTACAAAACTTCCCTTGAGAAAAGTGAGTCATAATTAATAATGTTGCCAGAATAAAATAGTTTACTAGTTGTTTGAAAAAGAATCTTTGTTTGCTGCATAAAATAACATATGATGTCTCTTGAAAATTTAGTCTTACGTATTGATATTGGGTTTTATAGGGTTTTAAGTTGTTACAGTATTCCTAGATCTTTCTGGAAGTAAAAAGTAATTTATGTTCCCCTGAGTATGTTCTTGAAAGGCAGAAAACTTGCAAAAGAAGCAATAATACCATTTTTCTATATGAGTCCTTTAGAAACATTAAAAGCAGCACAGCAGTAGAATTTTAAGGTAAAGAGGGATAGAAGCCTTGGGGATGAGTTCAGGAAGCTGAACAATGCCTAGTTTACTTTGAAGAAGTGATGGAGGAGCAATTCTTTGAACAAGTGATCTATTACTGATAGTAACTAATAAAAAGAGGTGGGAGCAATAAGAAGCTTAATACTACTCTAAATCTGCTTAAATTCTTGGGAAGTTTGTCATGCCTGGTTTAATAAAAATCATTTTTTTGCTTTTCAATAATGGAAATGCATAGCCTTGAGTCATGCTTTTAATTGGGGCTGTGTTGTGTGTGTGTGTGTTTCTATTGCAGAAAGCATGACACTGGATACAAGCCGTATTGGTCTGAGTGGTTTGTTTTGACAAATGTTGCTGATACTGAAACCGCAAATTGAATTCCAGTGGTATTAAGAACAGTGACAATTTTGTTGGAGAGAGGCTATTGGTATTTTATCTTCTGTAACCTTGCCTGTAGCAAATCTAATTGGCATGATGCTTCAAATATCAGACTGTAATGCCAGTAACACCAGCAGAGTTAAACTGATTGAGAAAAGACTACGAAGGGCCAAATTTTCATCACTGAATGGAAGTGAGCAATCAAAATGATGCCAGTGGAGCTCTTCACATTTCAGGAACTGGGAAGGCTGCTTTATGTTCCCACTCCATCACTGATCTGCTCTTTAATCTGTGGTGGGGTGGAGCTCTTCACATTTCGGGATCTGGGAAGGCTGCTTTATGTTCCCACTCTATCACTGATCTGCTCTTTAATCTGTGGTGGGTCACTTTACCCTTCTGCCTCTCTTGTGTGTGTAGGTTCAGGCTCTAGGGACTGGCCTCAGTATATGTGAACACTACATAGCATGTCGCCTATAAGCAAAAAGATCCTTTCCCCAGAACAATTACGTGCTAATGAAACCACAGTCACTACAACTTTAAAAAAAAAAAAAAAGGTGCATGAGATAAGCATATGCATTCCTCGCATAGTCAAGCTGTCCTGCTGTGCAGCTCTAGGCGCTGACAGATGCTGTCTCATCACAGGGTTACTCTCTGCTTTAGAGAGGGTTCACCTTTCTGCTTAAACAAAGCCTTCAGTGAACACAGAATATTTAGTTTTCTAAAAAGATCTTTTTAAGATCTTTTAGAAAGATGGGGAGTAATACGAATGCATCTTCTGATGCAAGCCTGGAAGAAATTAGTAGTTAACCAAACTTATGTCCGGTGCTCAGAACTTCTGAAAATACGCCTATCTCTGCAAGACCAAGCCTCGTTGTCAGGAGAGAGTCTTAAGTCTGGAAATTTTACTTTTTCAACTAGATTATTCTCAATGTAATGATATAAATTCACCATTTTTATTTGCTTTCACAAAAAAACAGATGTATCAGCTTCCATTTCTAGAGAAAATATATAACCCAAGTTCTGTGTTAACTTTTGGCTGTTGCTTGTTGAAAGACTAAAAACCAGGTTAAAGCATGCCCCAAGTCAATACCATGATTGAGAATGCAAAGTAATAGCAGGATGGCATTTGTTTCATTAATGCTTTCAGTCTGTCTGCTTTGTTGGCTTTCCCTTTTGTGTGTGGATGTACATAATCCAGTCTGCTAGGAAGATTGCTTTAGAAAGGTCATGAGTTACTGCTTTTGACCTTGTTTGGAGGGAACATGTAAATAAATTATTGGAAGAACATGAGTAAATAAGTTGAATTATTTCATTTGGCTTCTGCTGCTAGATATAGATTGCATAATCACAGTTGTAGTAAATGCAAGTAAATTTTCTCTCCTTTGCGTTTTCAGTCTTTAACGTTGCTATAAATTGCCATTTCAAACAGAGAAAAAGTAAACATTACCTCGATAGGTGAATTAGTCCATGTGACGCAGAGGGTTTCAGAGAAGATTAAGTAGGCAGAGACGCTCATCTCGAGCTCTGTCTATTTGGTGTTTTTTTTAGTTAGTAGCAGAAATTTCCCTGCACATAACCTTTATCCGGCTGAACTGGAAACCTCCAGTGCATTTTGGTTGCTTTGTAGTTGTCTTTGCTGCTGTACTGAAGAATGTCGTTACTCTCCCCAGGAGATGAAGATGAACCAGAGCGTTTTGATGGTCTTTCTCTCTTATACTGGTATGCTTAACCATTAGGTTCTGACAGCCTTTTTCTAGTCTGTAATTGGGAAGAGTACGGTAAAGATGATTTAAAAGCGGTAGCCATTTTCAGCTTCTTTTTTCTTTTCATAAGCAGCCAGAGTTTATAATTCAGATTTTTATTTAAGTGCCAAGTAATATCTATTTTGTGAAGGAAGGTATTATTCTTCCATGGATAAATCTAGCTAAATACTTGTTTGTAGACATAAATGACTAATAATTCCTCAGGAATGCAGTTCAGAAGAATATCGGGAGCTGTATGTTCTGATAAGTCTCTAGCAGATATAAAACATAAAGCTGTTGAACTTCCTTGTGTATGCTGGTAAAAAGTAATAGAAAAAAGTGTCAACGATTTCATTTTAATTGCCTTTACTAGAACATCTACACAAAATTATATGCACTTAGTCTATTAGCATTCCAGGACTTCAGTTGGAGTGTTGAATTTAATATTTTTTCAATAATTTCAGTGTAACAAAGTTCTAGTGTACATTTTGAAGAGTCTTGCTTGTTTATTTCATCTATTGCCTCCCACCTTTTCTTCTGTGTGCTAGAAGTTTGCTTATGAGTATTTTTGCATGACTTCTCGAGGAATGAGCAGTGACATCTGATTATTTAATTTGCATCTTTTTCTATAAAGAACATTGAAATTATTTTTTGTTACTTCTGCCAATTAGTTTAGAAACCTATTTCCTTATTTATACTGTTCAGCATATTTCTAATGGTTTTTGGAAGTATTCTAACATTTCATGAATATTAAATAATAATAACATGAAATAAATGTTGGATGGGCACTAAATCCAAGTCTTTATATAGTGAAACTGCAAAAGCCCTGTGTACTTCAAGTAGAACTATAACATATAGCTTGAGTTGAAGATCCATCTCTTAAGTTATATGGAAGAAAAACTGACACCAAAAGCCAGCAAGATGTGATATGCCAAACAAATTCGGGGAATTTGAAGATCCTTGTCTTTACTTTGTATGTGATAAAGTAATTTTAAACTTCATGTATTGGAGGGATTTGGTCTTTAGAGCATAAACACAACTGAATGCCTTGTAAGGGTGTCTGTTAAAAGGTCAGTCCTTTCTAACTGTCGATGGCAACATCATGATAATTTCCCTGTTTTACAGATACCTTATTCCTCTCCATTATGAATTATTAGTTTGTATATTGTCTGTATCCTCTTTGTCGGAATCCATTTTGTGTTAGTTAGGATCTCTTTTGAAAGTATTGCCTGTTACTCTGGAAATGCAGATCCTTTCCCATTAAGTGTTCTGTGCTTAGATTTGATAGAATTTCATGATCGTTTTATATAGTAGTATATAAATAGGTTCTACCATTTCTGGTGAACTCTTGTTTTCCTTTGGAAAACTTTAGACTTAAAATCTGAGATTAGATCTTTTAAGACTTCACGAAAGTAAACTTCTGTGCAAGGTTGAAACAGCATTTGTTCTTGTTTTTTTATTTTAATGAAAAACTACTGTGTGAAAACTGCTGAGAGCACGCCAGAGCAAGAAACAAAACAGTAGTAGCAAAAGGCAAGACAGAAGAAAAAAAAAGGATAATAGTCTGCTTATTTGAAAGATCAGTGTACCTTAGCTAAGTTTTCAAAGATGGATACAAATCAGGACAGACCTGTGAAGAACATGACTAGTATGTTGTCTTTCAGCTTCAAAACAATTTAAATTCATGGGATAATTGAATTGACAGTACTAGGTAGTAATGCAAAATATTCTGCTGTTGTAGTACAGAAGTAGGTTATCAAAGAAGTTTTGCCAGGGAAATAGCAGACTTAAGGATTTATTCTTCCTTTCAGACTGTGATTCAGTAAAAGCAGTTCAGTTCACTTTTAGCCTTACAAAGCGTGCCTTATGCTCTGTCACGTAGTAGCAAGGTCATGTGCAGTCTTGTCAGTGGCCAAATATATTAACTAGGTTTCATAATTTTTTTTTAGTCTATGAAACAAATACTGCAAGAAATACTAAATTGAAAATTATACAATATTTGAAGCATAGGCTTCCTGTTTGTTTCTAAGGATCAATTACTAGGTCTGTTCTTATGGCCAGCCTTTCTAAAGCAAAGGCTAATTTTGCAAATACTTGGGAATTTGAGGTTGTGGAACAAATTGTTGCTTTTCAGAGCAAGTGCTTATCCCTTGATAAAAAAAATCATCCAGTTTTCTTACACAAAACCAAAAGAACTAGGAATGTTCTTTAGAAGCTGGATCTCTTGCCTGGTGCTAGAATTTAGGAACATTTGGACCTTCTGGATTTCTCTCGTCCCTCTGGCACAGACACCTTTTAATGACATGTACTCCGGCTTTTGCAGAAATACGCAGGCATGGAGTTCAGGCTGTCTGCTGGATTTGGTTGCATGGGAGGATTTGGGTCACTATGTCCTCCACTTTGATCTTCTTTTCCCCCCGCTAATGAATTCTAGTTGTTCCATTTCACTTTAACATCACGCTCTAGAAAATGCAACTCACTATCTAATACAGAACAATATGTAGGTCAAAGCAGAAGAACCTAAGTGGTGCTTCTGCTTTTTTCTAGAAGGGATCTGGTAAGTCTTCTCCAAAAACGGTACAGTGGGAGGACAAAGGAGCTATGATACAACTTGGATTTTTTTATAATCCATGTAAATGGAAATAAAAACTGGTAAAGGATAATTGGATTTATAGGAATTCTTAACACTTTGCATTCTCAGAGCAGTACGCTGGTCATGTTTCTGATGGAACTGTAAATTTAGGTTTCAAAACTCTAATTTTACTTTGTATTCTTACTCAATTCTTTACCATTATCAACTGCCTCCAAAATACTCATCTGCCTTTAGACAATTTCAAGTGCCATCCTGGTATCTTGTCTTGGGTGGGAGCAGGCAATAGAGTTTGGAAAGAAGCCTTTTTTAAAACAGAGAAAGAAAACAATGTTGAGTGAAGAAATGAG
>NW_009229974.1:9191-10192 GCF_000690835.1 Fulmarus glacialis
AATAACCACAGAGTTATATGTTAGATATCCTAGAAAATATTTTTGTATACACTGTCTTAGCTGTGGTTTTGTATTAATATTCTTTACCTGATCTAAGACATTATGATGTGCTTTTCTCACCTAAATGCTAAGCTGGACCAGGTTGTGGGATTTTGTTTCTATTTAAATTCTACATCTACTTTATTTTACCTTACCGTCTTACGTTTGTTGTGAGGAGGTTGATTTTTCATGGGGGGAAGGGGTGGCACGGAGGTGTCAAACAATATAAAGTTGTCAGTTATAGAAAACTGGTTTTGGTTTGTATTAGAGTTAAAAACATGGTCACTGTAATTTCTTCTGTATTAACATAGCTCTACATACATTTCTGTAATTAGGGATTTAATGACTTTTATTTTATTCCTTAGGACTATTATGGGCCCTCATGGAATCAATCGACCTGTTCACCGCATTTCTTTTTCTGATTGTCAAAATGGATTAGGTAATTAGATTGCACATTCTGTTGATTCAGAGTAAATCAAATCTAAAAGCACCTAGTGAGCTTTTCCAGTTTACAGTGTCATCAGTAGAAGTTTAATTTATCTGGCTTTTATGGATTTGACTGTAAATCCGTTTAGCACAGTAGGTGTAATAACCAGTTTCTTGCTTGTTTCTTTTGTTTCCCCTGCAGGAGTTAAAATTATTGGAGGTTATCGGGCACAAACAGCAGAAGATTATGGGATTTTCATAAAGAGAATTCTACCCGGAGGGGTTGCTGCTGTAGATAGTAAGTAATTTTAAATTTTTTCTTACAAACACGCTGCATATAAAAAGCTGTCAAAAAAAGTTGTCTTTATTTTGCTTTGTGGATAAGGATGTTTAAAATAGCATGGTTTAGTCAGGTTTCATGATGTTGTGGCTTACTTTAAGATAGAGAAATGAAGCTTGGACCCTTCATGGGAAAAGGTTTTAATATTCTCAGTTCTTGAAAATGTGTTCAAATCTAGATATGGCTGGGGGGAAAG
>NW_009229974.1:10235-11651 GCF_000690835.1 Fulmarus glacialis
TTTAATTCATAAGGGATAGGAGTGGTGTTTCCTTTACAGAACCAGTATTTTTAATGAGTTCCGATGATTTTTGATTTTTTGGGGTTTTTGTTTTTTGGGTTTTTTTGAAGTGGTGATTTGGATGTTCAGTGTGGAAAGAACAAATTATACTAGGTAGTGTCTGCAATAATAAAGTTTCAGAATATACTTCTGTCCTAGGTCTGCATATGGGGTTTTTTGAGATTCCATCTGGTCTTGTGCAGAATGATCATTTAAAATAATCTAAATCTACTTCAAAAGTGATAGTTCCTAAATTTGATATTTGCAGAAGGTTAAAAATAGAATTGGTTCTAAAAAAATCTTTTTAGATGTCTTTATTAACGTATAAAAAATTAATGTATTTATACGTGGTAACTTACGTGTATGTTAAGAGCGAAATTCAGCTGAAACTTAATTCCACAACTGTGAAATGTAAATTCCAGTCCCATAAATATTTGTGCTATGTGTAAATAATACAAATAGCTAAATAACACTTATTTTCAGTAGCTATTCTGTGATTAATAAGACTAATTGATAGTTATTAGTCTTAGGACTATAGTCTAGCTTAATTAGGATCAGAACCTAATCTGCTAAAAGTCATAAGGTTGTTTATTGCATTAGATCACATAAAATTGAAAGAAAGAGCCCTGTTTTATTACCGTGATAAAATATGGTCACCGTTTTCCTGTTGATTCATACATTACTGTTGATTTCATTACCAGGCCGTTTGCTCACTGGTGACCTGATTTTAGATGTCAATGGAGAAAACTTAACTGGAGTAACCAATGAAAGGTATGTTTGTACTGATTACTAAGTGTTTATTAGAGCTTGGAATATTACATGGGGTTTTTTTTGACATTATCAACCACTGATTAAAAGAGCACAACTCCACTGAGGTCCTTAGAGTTCAACTGGCAATTAATTTATCCTATAAATTTAATTCAGCAAAACTATCATGGAAAAGCAACAGGATTTTATATGCTTTTATAATGACAGCATAAGCTAGTTTCTTAATGATGTAGATTATAGAATGTATGTGAAAATAGCATTAAAACATACTAAGCTGTTAAAATATTTTTATAACTATCTGTTGGTTCAATACCGCCGAATGTAAATGATGTTGCTAACAAGTATCATTGTAATGGGACAACGAAGGAGAAATTGTTTAGAAAAATCTGTAGAATATGTTGGATGGTTTCTGTAGCTGGATCAGCAGAGATCAATGCAGCTTAGTGTTGGAGGCGTAGATTTAAAATTCAAAGAAAAATTACAGTGTATATTGCTGAGGGACGTCCTGAGCATTGAAGCATACCTGAGCAGTAGTTTTTCACTGGTGTAGGCTGTTAATCCTGAAGGAGGTCCGGGAAGGCAGTAGGATGGACCAAGGAGAGATGGGGA
>NW_009229974.1:11682-93681 GCF_000690835.1 Fulmarus glacialis
GGGAAAGAGAGGGCAGTCCCAGTTTATTCCTGTCACCAGGCACAGACTCACCACAATGTGTCTTTCGCTCAGTTCTCCAATGCTTAATTTGGGTTACGCTGCTGGCAAGCTTTTTTGTCTGTATCTGGCAGTCAAAATGATTAACTACATTAAGAATTTGTCCATTTTCCTGCTCTTTTAGCATTACTTACTGTGTACTTCTTGACAGCATCCTGGTATGCTTATTTGGTTGTTTTTTCCCCCTTCTAGGGCTGTTGACATCTTGCGAACAGCATCAGCATCTAATCACATGTCTCTGCTAGTTGCTAGAGACGAAGAAGCAAAGTAAGAGAAAAATAAAACATTGTTTTAAACTCAAAACTAATAAAAAGCCACCACTATATCTAAGGTTGGGTGGGCAGGCTTGCATGTATTTTTCTTTCAGATTAGTTTTAATCACAAAATTGCACCACATGTCACATTTTTCTGTGTAGTATTTTATACCAATTCATTCTGAGACCATTTGCATCAATTAAAGTAGCAAGCTCAGGCCAATTTCAGTTTAATGAAGAGGATTGAAATGTTATGTTACCAGCTAATACCATTAAAAATTATTTGCTATGATAATTTTTTTAATACTTCTCACATTTTAAAATAATAAAAAATGAGGACTACGTTAGATCTACACTACCACGGAACTGTATGATTTAAGCTGGTCTTGCCTTCTGAAAAAGGCAGATTTAGTTATTGTTTCCCCTCAGAAGTTTGCTTTTCAATCTGTAATGAGTTTTGAATTAGTTTGGATAAGTAGGTTAAACTGTTCACTGCAGCAGGTAGCCCAAAATAAGTCCATTTTAAGGACGTTTATGTTAAATATTGCTTTAACCTTGGTGTTTAAAGTTAAGCATATAAACCAATATTGGCAGAGAACCATCGGAAGTGCTAGGATCCAGGTCTTTATCCCCTTTTGACTTAAATCTCTGGAGGAAACGGCTGTTATGTAACTATTTTTAATAATCATTGCAAGAGTATCTGCTGTTATTTGCCTTTTCCTGGGATGTTCCACTTACAGAATAATCTTTCCTTTTCCTTTTTCCTAGCCTTTTGTCCGATTTAAGCTTCCTCTTTCTGCTCCTTTTTTTTTTGTACTTGACAGTCATTTAAATCATTCTGTAGCCTCTGATCTCTCTGTTTTTCAGACTGCCTAGATATCTGTGAGGTCCACTCTTAATCTGCTTTTATCTAAAGCATACTGACCTAGTTCCTCTAAACTCCTTGAATAATTAAAACCCATCAGTCCTTTTACCGTTCTGGTGGTACGCCCAATGGCCTGTGCAGAATTTGCCACTATACAGTCCCTCACTCAGACACCCGTGAATTAATTTCTTGTGACTGCACAGTCCTTGCTAAAAGATTATTTGATTTACACTCAACTGTGTTTACGTGTGTTCCCTGGGTCTGGCATTAGTTCAATACATTTTGTCATTTTTTTAAAAAATAATGCATCCAGCAGATTTCAACAACCCTCGGCAGTCACTGGAATTACTTGGGAGTTATGTTCCCTGCAATCAGTTAATTTATGTTCTCTCTCTCTAATTCTAGAATATTAATCTGCTGATGTTGCTGTCTTACATAATTCTAGATTATTTCTATTTTTTTAATCTGTTATCACTGAGGTAATCATAGCTCAGATTATAAACTTTTTTAAAAAATTAGGCTGCATTCAGTATTAGATTAATCAAGAGTTTTTGTTTTCTCATTAATGCATGTAATACGGGATGTACATCTTTGCGGCTTTTTTGCCAATTTGTAACAATATGATTGGTTTCTGCAAAGAACTTCTGCTTTTATTTTTTATTATTATTTTTTTCAACAGTGTGCCTGACCAAGAATTGCCCTTTATTTCATCTGTTGGAGCTTTTAAAAAAAGATTTTGTCATGAAAAAGATAAGCAAAGCCCAAGCACATACAATATTTAATATACAATTATATCTACCTCAGATGAAATAGACTGCAAATTTCTGAGGAAGCTAAATAGAATTTAAGAATTTGCATCTGTTTTACTTATTTTTGAATAATGAATAAATATTTCTTCTATTTTCTTTTTTTGAGGTGCCACAGCTTTGTTTGCCAGTCTCTTCTGGGTTCTTGTTCAGCATAGCTGAACTAAAAGCATTCTTTAAAAATGGGTATGCTATAGGTATATTATCTGATTCCTTCTAATGTAAATAACTTGTTCTGGGCCTAAGTAATACCACTGTCTTATTATCTGTAGTTGACTTGAACTACAAGTTTTTAAAGTTTTGAAATCCAGGGTAAAGAGAGGTAATAATTAAGCTTTTCTACCAATAGTTCATTTCATTCATAGTCTATTGCTTTTCCATCCTTATCCTTCTGTACTGCATTATCTTTTTCTTGCCTCTTCTGAGCGTTTGACAGGGCTTTCCTCTTTCAGTTGACGTTGAGCTCCCTTCTCTGAGGAGGGGTAACTGTTCAGCAGAAACAGTAGCAGGTTTCAAAGGGTGCATTTAAACTAATGCCAAATCCTGAAAAAGAGGATCTTTTTATTGCCACAGGAAAGAATTTCTTGACCTGATGGATAAGTATGGCTCTCACAGTGACACCAACTCTGCAAGTTCTCCAACACAACTATTAGCTGGTGAGAGATTGCTTCCTAGCCTGACATAATCCTGTAGGACAGTAGTTATACTTTGGTGGAGTAGAAGCTTGCACTTAAAATTCTTTTCCTCTGGGGGGAGGGTGTATTGGAGGAAGTGACTGAAAGTCAGGTAAAACACACGTTTGCTTAGACTTCAACATTTAATTTGTAGTCTAAACATGTAACTTGAGGGGTTTGTGTGTCAGTTTCCCCAACTCCTAAAATAAATATACTGCCACCTACTTTCGGCAATTTTAATTAATTAATAATGTGAAAAGTATTTGGTATTTGTAGATTAAATGTACCATAAGATTTCAAAGTACTAATAAAAATTTGAGGTAGAATACTAAAATAAATTCTAATCCTCGTGGAATTGTTGCCTAAATAGGATGCCTTTATATAGCACGAGTGATTATTCTTTAGGAAAGTCAGTTGAGATTTTTTTTTTTTTTGCACCCAGTTTGAAAAAAATCATCACTTGGTATGTTTTAAAGAATTATTCCTGGAACCCTGGGTAGCTCGCAATTCTTAGCTGTGTAGACTTAAGCTTTCTTTTGGTTGTCTGATTGCTTATAGTTTGTCTTTCTTCTAACATGTAAATAGTCCTACTGAACTTCCTTACATGAGTTGAAATTTTGTGCTTTTTCCCAAATGTGTGTTTTATTTCTTTTTTTCATTATTTCTTTTCTTTAAGCAAAATCTATAGACAGCCCTTCTTCTGGGTCATCCTCGAGGTCACAGAGTCCTCAGTTGCAGCCAAAGGATAATATCACCACCATAAGCAGAAATAATTCTGTCCCAGCACCATCCCCAAAGCTTGCAAAGTAATTTCCGAAACTGACTGTTACTCTCTCGTGTGAGCTGTAGAAAATGCTGTATTTGGCTGGTCAGGAAAATTTTGGGTTGAGCACTAAGTGTTCAACTTTTTATTTATTTATTTATTTTTAAATCCTGTAACTTATAATACCATTGATATTGCAAACTTTCAGTTTTAATAAGTTATTTTTCTCATTTATTTATTGCTTACATGGTAGAAGTAGCTTAATCAGGTTGACCTTTGATCTTAGTGTCTCCTAATGAATTAATGCTTCTGGTTTATGTGTACCTATGTACTCCCATACGCATTGGATATATATAGTAGAGAGGAGCTTTTAGCCTTGTAAAATAGTATATTGATTATTTTTGTAATTGCCAGAAGTAACACCTGAAGTTGCTGATTTTGTTGTAAGTAGGCGGTGTAATGTGTCAACATTGAGATTAAACGTCCACTATTTCTATTGGTTGCTGTAATACATATTTGTGCAATCAATAAGATAAAGATACTATATCACTTGAGTCTTTATTGAGTATCTAGTTCTGTGAAGTAATTCTACTTTTCTTTTCTTTCTCTTTATAGGGATAGTGCATTTCAGATTATCTCTGTTTGCAAAGGAACAAGCCTAGGTTTGAATATTGTAGGAGGAATTAACAGAAGTGAAGGGCCTTTGGTATATATTGAAGAAATTATCCCTGGTGGTGATTGTCATAAGGTAAAAACCTCCCCCTTTAGTCACCTATATTTTTGCCTTCATTTAGTACCTATAGTTTAAATACAAAATTTTTTTGTGTTTCTCCTTGCTTTTTCTTTAAACAGAATTATCTCATTGCACCCTAGCATGGTTACATGGTAATGAAAATTATTCATGGGTTCATTTGAGGTAAATAAGGATCTTATTCCCCAATTTACGTATGAGAAAGTAAGAAGTCAAGTTCTTTAAGAGGTTACGTGATGCAAGGTAAATCAGCACGGGTGGGACAGAGCTACAGATTGCATCTCTTTTTTTTTTTTTTCTTGGACATTCAAAACATCATTTTTCCCTTGGACTTAATTTAGGTGGATCCTTGCAGTTGGAAAGCATTGTGTAGGCGAATTAGAATAAAAAATATTCTGATAGTGCAGACTAATAAAAAGTATGAATCTGTACTGATTACTGTTTTCATTTATGACAAATGCAATATGTAAATCAGGAGGGTTTGTCAGTTTTAATTAATAAATAAATAAATAACAGAACTGTCTGGTTCAAGTACACAAAACTGTTTATTCAAGTGTCTCCTTTTTCTTCCTGAATTATTACGGTTATTTTGATGTGTCGATAACCAGTTTTTGCCTCTTGCCAAGCCAGAGGGTACGAGTTAATTTCACGAGCAACGAGTTTTGCCCCAAAACAGTCTATAACTATTTGTGACTGAATTTTTGTAGATTAAGTTTAATCCCAAAAGGCCAAGATGGAAGGAAAAAATGCAATGTTTCTCCAGGACTTCTTTTAGTAGATAAATGGTAATCATTCTTGTTTTGTTTTCTCGTATTTTGTTGTGGCTTCTAAAATATTTTTCTTACCGTAAACATATAATTTAAAGCCTGTCATACATAATCGATAGACTGAGACTGAGACATTAATTTGCAGTAGGTTCTAATATTAGCAATATTAGAGGTAGTTTCCCAGTCTTGGTTGTCCTGTTTGAGAAACCTAAGTAGCAAGCATGTTTTAAGTCTCTGCCGCATGAGGGCAGCATTGAAATGGATATCTTTTAATAGGCTGGATGCAAGCAAAATAAAAGATCTGCAACTTTTTTCTTTAATCAAAACCAAAACACTAAGTGACAAAAAATGTAGTAAAGTGCTGTCATAGATTTGAAATAACACAGCTAAAATTATGGTATGTGGGTATTACATGTGTAAAATTATACTGGTCTTGAAAAGGTATTTTACCTATTTCCTATGTATCCTCTTCTGTACAGAGTTTGTTTCACATGGTCAGATTGATTCTGTGATTAATTTTTTAAGAACTGAAGAACACAGACATGTTATGTGTAATTTAGTGAGTACTACATTAGACAAATGTCATAACTAACTCTGTAACCATAGGTGAATTACATGAATTTTCAGTTAAATTGTTGAGGCCTCTTTTAAAATGTGAGTAAAGAAAGCTTTATCTTAGTGAGGAATCTATCCTAGCATGTTTAAAGTCTTGTCTTACAGTCTGTGAGACAGAAATGTGGTATGTTCCTGTGTTGGTAGAAAGTTTGCAGTGAATTCAACAGAAGCACAAAGTTGACAATATTATTTCTATCATGGTTTTGGCTGGTGAATTCCTAATAGACTAATCTGCCTTTCTCATTAAGATTAATATGGCCAGTAAGTGCCTGAACAGTCCCACGTATAGCCAAGAACATTTGGTTTTGAAATACAATTAAATCCTCCTCACAGCTGAATTAATTAATAAAGAAGCTTCCTGTAGTCAGATGGGTTGGTACTCCTTGCTGGAAAAATTACTATCTATTGTTTGTTTGGGTTTTTTTTTAACAGAAATATGCATCTGGGTCCAAATTTCTTCTTTACACAATATCTGAGATCAGTTCTGTCTGATGAAGCTTTTATAATGACTGCTATCACGGTGATTAAATGACCGTTTAATCTGCTGTTTATTTCTGGAAGATTGTCAGGCAAAATGTATAGCCACTCCTGGTATTTTTTGTCTTAACAGATCAAGAGGAATATGTTAAAGTGCTGTGATTTTACAGTTCTTTCTATAGTGTTAGCAATTAATACAAAATTTGTGGTTTCGGTTTTTTATTTGTTGTGTTAGGATGGACGATTGAAGCCTGGAGATCAACTTGTATCCATAAACAAAGAGTCAATGATTGGTGTCTCCTATGAAGAGGCAAAAAGTATAATCAACAGAACAAAGACAAGGTATCTGTTCCTGTCAAACAGCTAACCCTCCAAAATAGTTTATTATACAATACTTACGATCAGATTGTGAAACTTCTTGTCACGTGTACTTAGAGGAAATGCAAGGGATATTAATGTTTTTTAAATATTCAATTGCAATATTATTTCGTAGAAAAAGACTCAAATGAACCTTTTAGACCTGTAAAATTATGATACTTTCATTCCTCTCAAAAGAAAAAAAAACCCAAAACCCAAACCCACACTGTTTGCCTTTTTTAATGGTGGGGAATAGAACATCCTTTTAGAAAAATAAAGTCACACACAGTGTTTGGGAAAATTTAATTTTTGTAAGAGTAGCATATAATCTTAGGAACAGTATAGTATCCAATATGTTGAAACTTTTTTAATTTTAACTTTAGGTTTGAAACTTTTTGGGAGATAGCTTTTATTAGACAAAAAAATATTCCCAGTTATTCAGAGAATCTGCAACGTCCTTCCAGTCTCTTAACGTCTTCTGTAGCATATGGAGAGCAACAGGCTGCAGTACTTAGTCCTTTTGCATCTCCCGATGGGAAGCTTGTTTCAGTGTTCACTTCAAATGCTGTGAGTATACTTATTACTCCTCTAAGTAGAAAGTGAGCAAATGGTTGTTTTTCCTAATTTTATTGGAATTTCAGTATAGGGTTATTTTAATTCAGTTTCCATTTTAGTAGGAAAATGACTGGCTCTTTTTCCTGCACAATATTGGAATATCAAGACTTTTCCAGAAGACATGTTGTGTAACAGTAGAGTAAACCACACTGATGAGAGGAGTAAGAGTATTAGTTGACTTGTGGTAAGAAAACAAATCAAATAAAATGAGCATTAACCATGTTCTTAGGCACAAAGTTCCCCGTACTGTTTCTCTAGGGAGTAAAGTTTCAGAATCAGATATATATAGTTATATATTTCAGAGATAAAGTACTCTCTGATTACTACATATGTGTGAGTACAGTACAATCTCACAAGTTACACTTCTTCCATGATGATGAGATTTTTACTTAAAAATTGGAGTCCTAGAAGAATGTGGTTTTCCCCCTTTCTTTTAGCTAAGCAAAAATCGTTGTTTTAATTCATACAGCTCACCATTAGTGTAAAGAAGTAATGTTGACCATAAGAAAGAAGATTTTAAAACTACTTTATTACTTCGATTTTTCAAAAAACATTTTCAATTTATCGCATTTTTAAAACTAAATAAAGTATTGTCTTTGAACAAGGAAGAATAAAATGTTCCATGTCAAACACAAAATCGAAACAGGTGATTCTCAATTGTTCTTACCTTTGTACTTAAAATTCTTGCCCATTTTTCTTTCCTATTAGAGATACAAACATTGAAACAGGTTGCCTAGAGAGGCTGTGCTATCTTAATCTGTGAAGATATTAAAAACCTAACTAAGGTTTTGATAAGGCCCTGATCTAAGTTTTTTTGAATGGCATTCCTTCTCACCACTACCACCCCCCATGCCTTCCATTTTCTCCTAGGGTTGTTTTGATCTATCCAGCCTATTTCTCCCCCTGGTCTTCCTTCCTCTCCCTCTCTTTTACATTAATATGTATTTCTAGTTTGGCTTGTGATCTGCTTTAGAAATGGTATTTCGTGACTTTTGATTTTCTTTCATAGACGGAAACTGGAGTCAAGATGGGAGAGCAATCTCCAGTTACTTCTCTAGACAGCAATCCTACTGATGTGTCTGCCACTGGTAAATGCTGACTTAATTCCCTGCCACCTTTTTTTTCTTCAATAACTGTCATACAGAAAATAGCACATAGTAAACTCGATAATCTTTAAAAAAAGGAATATTGCATTATTTTTGTAGTACTAAGTAAAGCACTGAGATCAATGGATTGTTTAGTAGCTTCTGTCAAATATAACTTACATTGTCTTTAACAAACAGCTGAAACCAAACAAAAATGAGTGATCACAACATTTGCTGTACAGCAGTAATGATAATAAACTCAGTAGAAACCACATAATGAAGACTCACATATAGATCACAATTAGGTTGCCATAGAAACTGTGCTTTCTTGATTTGATGAAATTCTGTGGATGTATACTGCTTGCACTTTTTTTTTTAAATCAGGGCAGCATATTGGAAGGATAGAAATAACACGCAGACCTCTAACAGTTTTTCGATTAATAACAAATAGAAGATACATGTGTATATTTATATTTGAGAGTCATGACATTCAAACAAAGACAATAATCACTTTGATCATACTTCTAAATATGTATTTTGAAAACAACACTAAGGAAAAATAGAGGTTGTAGAATTTGATCAGAACCAAATCTGAACCGAACAATTGTAATTCCTTTGGGAAACAAATATGCATTGTATTTACAAACAGTGAAAATGCAGTAGTCTGAAATAATCATGAGAGTCTCAATTGCACAGTAATATAACTGATTCTGTTCTGTATTTCCATATGAAGACCTGAACTATATTCTTTTTCTTCAGGCGGTAGTAAGTAAGCATAACCTGTGCTTCTCAACTTGATGTCTCATATACTGAGTAGAGGAAGGACAAATATACAGGATCTGATTCATTCTAGATGTCGCTCCACTGATGTTTTTTAAATTGTACCTGCATTTATTATGGCCCGTATTAGATATCCTGATTTTAAATTAAACAGTCTCCGTATTGCAAATCTGGCTGGTTGGCTTGCTTCCTTGAAGGGTGAGCTGACTGAATGTGAACTTTTGAAACTGGCAAGGTTGTAGTATTGAATACATCTGGAGTTTAATGATCACACAGTTTTTTCATATTGGTCATGAAAAGCACTACAACTAAATCAGAGGAACAAGACAAAAGGCTATTTTTGAATATATTCAGAGCATAAGACTCTTGGTTAATATGATGCAATACACAGGAGCTTCATTGTTGCTTAAAGAGACCAAGAAGGCCACAGTTTCTTAACATATCCGAATAATGTAGCTAGAAGAGTGGAAAGCAGAAATACTTGCAGATCCGGTTTGTACTGTTTCTTGTCATTTTTCATTTTAGTCTTCTCTAATGGCACATCCTTAGTCAACGCTGCCACTTTCCTCATGCTGCCCTTTTTCAAGGATAACCTTTCAAAGATAACCTTGAAAAATTAAAGTAGCTCTTAGATTTTGTTTTTTTTTTTTTTTAATGCTGTAAGAAAAATAGCATAATTTTGAGAAATTCTCAAACTCATACACAAGGCTTTTTCATTCTGAGTTGAAAGGAAGTGTGCCAATTCAGCTGAGGTTCTAGCCCACTGTCTTCAGAATTTAATATAGCATGTGAGAAGTGTTAGTGTCAGATTTTCAAGATGTTTTGATTTATGCTTTTGCCATATAAAGAGAATGTAAATTACTTTGAGCTTGGAAACAGATATGCTATGAAACTAAAAGAAAAAAAGAATTCTATGCGATTCCTTCTGTTCCTTTAGAGACAATCTCAAACTGCAAAATCCTTTCGTTTTTAAATGCTGGTTTTGGTTTCAGTACTAGTCCATTAATGAAATAATGAATTAAGATCTAAATTATATTTATAAATAATGAACGCAAACAAGTATTCCGTTTTCTTCTGCAAAAAACAAGTCAATGAATTTGTTCTATTTACATACACCTAAAATTCAAAGAAATTGATAGTTAACTGCTCTTTTTGGCTACTGTCTGTGATCAAAGGCTTCCAAAGGCTGCTGCTTCTTGTGTTGTATCCGCAGGTGTGTCTGAAACATGACAAAGCTGTGACTGCATTTCTCGAGTTCCGTTAAAACTAAGCATGCACACCAAAAAAAAAAAGCAACGATTCTGAAATCTTGCATATGGAGTGCTTAATGCTGCTAGCTTCTTTTCCTTTCCTCAATCATTTGTGTATGTTGGAAGCTTGATCATTTGTGTATGTTGGAAATAAAATATATGCACCATAAGTTCTTAATGCAACTAGCTAAAATTATGCAAACTTGTTGTATTTCTGACTATAAGGACTGGAGAGGAGGGGATGATGGATGATGGCTTAATGGATGGTAGTTCTTGGAAAAGCGGTCCTCCCCAGGAAAAAATTCTGAGGAGCCTGCTGGAATTCAGTCTAAGCTACCTCCACACAGCCCTTAGTTGGCAACAGGTCATTCCCTCTCTTTCACAGTGTTTTCTAGATCACTAGATAGGCTTTTGGGAACTGGTGATTATGCTGAGGGTGTGTCGTCTTCTCGGAATTCGCAAGTGTGTTTCCCCTTCTGTTTCCAGAGTAACTGTGTATCTCTGAGAGAAGAGAAAATACCACAAGTATAAGCCATATGCTTGATGAATTGCTCAAAGTTATTCCTGGTTTCTTTCTGCTAATTTGCTACTTGTCACTTTTTGATGTGAAAAAATAGTTTAAGTGATTGATACCCATAATTTTTGTTTATTACAATTAGGTCCTTTTAAAAACAAAAGTCAATCTAAATATTAACATTTATTTGTGGCAAATGGGTATTTAGCTGGCATCCATTTGATGTGCAGAGCTTCCGAACAAATTTTTCAAAGCAGTAGTTACAAATGTATCGTTATTTAATTTTAATTTTTTTCTTCTTAGTTATTGCCCCCAGCCAGAATGATGATGATGAGCTGCAAGGAGGGAACTCTACTATTCGTCTCAAAGCAGAAAAGCTGGAGAGGGTAAATACTTACAATCTTTTGAGTTTTCCTTTCTCCCCCTTCATGATGCATGTAAAACATCTGGAGCATATTTCTAGGTTGACAAACTTTAAGGTATAAATTATACACCAAATTTTCTATTTGGATAGTTCTTTCAGGTTGCAGGCCAGTATTTCATTTTATATATTGGGCAAATTACTGTTTTTGTTAATCTAATTACTGATTAACTCTTCTGGGAATCTGAACATCCCTCAGGATTTTTAAGGCAGTTATTAAGGACAAAGGGTTTTGCTTATTACACTCATCTGTATTCAAGGTTAAATAATATCTGAACATCCCTCAATTAGAAGGAAAAGTCACAGAGTGTCTCTGGAATAAAAGTGTTGTCAGTGAGAGTGTACTATGATACAAAGGCTCTTTGAAGTATAGCTCTTTAATTACTCCCCCATGTCCCTGCAGTCATTATCCCTAGTCCTTTCTTTTTTTTTTTCTCCAAAATAAGTTTTCTCCTTCCAGGCATTGAATTATCTTGGGATTCAGCCCACAGATGAACAGCAGCAAGCCCTAAGGCAGCAACTTCAGAAAGATTCTAAAGGAACAGTGTCTTTTGGAGGTAATAATTTGTTAATTACCACGGAAAATAATGAAATGTAGGAATACAGAAATGATAGATAATAACCATTAATATATTTTTTGTCAGTATTGGGTTGCTACTGCGAATAAAGTGATACTTTGAGACAAGAACCTTATTCTACTGTATAAAAATAAGCTTGGAATTCTGAAACTAAGTACTTGGAAAGCAAATCACAAATTTATCTAATTGAGAGCAGCCTTGAGAAAGTTTTGATTTTGTGCTCAAAAAGTCCTAAATTTTTGCCTTGAGAATAGGGTACTGTAATTTTTCCAAAAATTACTTGGGAGGGTATTGATGGTTGAAGAGACTTCTTGGAGCAACTAAACTGACGGATTATTTAACTTGTTTAGTTTGTGAGAAGCAAGAACATTTCAACTATTGCATATAGAAAGAGATTTGCATGGAGACCGTCATGATTTTTCTTTTGATGGGAATTAGTTGCTTCTGTTGGTTATGGCAGTTTTGGTAGGTGACACTTACAATTTAAGAATATTTCTCATAAATGGAGATACGTAATAGTTCCGATGCTAAGATCAAGATCAAGAAAGATACTGGATCTTCCATCAGATTTTGTGTGGTGCAAACAAACTGACCTTTATATTTCCACTTTTCTGTCATATTGTAGGAGAATTTTTTTTTTATACATTCGAAATGAATGTGTAATCCAAGCCATGTTGATTGAGAATGCTGTAGTATTTGTACTTAAAACTTGGTCAACATCAGTTTTACCAGGTCTCTATCAAGGGTTTAAAGGACCTGCAAAGGAAACTACGAGCTGTGAGCTAGCACGACATTTTTCCTTTTTCCTGTGGAGACACTGTGTCTCCTCTAGTAAGGTCGATTCATTGGGAAAGGCAGTTGTGTAACAGGCGTGCAGCTTTCTTTTAATTTTTCACAGGGGTGTGCCAAATGTAGAGCATCTCTAACCAGGTACTTTGGAGGTGAACTTCACACCACCTTTTGTTTTCTTTTCTCCTTCACAACTTGATTCAGGGATATTTCATCCCAAGACCTGTTTTGAACATTTTTATTCTTATTCTTGCCAGCTTTACCAAATGTTTCTGTTCAGGGAGATTTTCGTATTTTCATATTTTCCTTTAGAAAGCTTAGGGAGGGCAGACACTGCATTTATAAAGGAGTAGCCATACATTGTGATATTAGTAGTTGTGTGGCATCTGGTGATACTGCTACTAAACTGAACTTGGGGACTGCAGCAACAAAATCTAAACTGTTTTTTAGATTTCGTTGAAGTTTCAAGGAATCTGTTCTCTGTGCAATTGAATGCAACAGATGATGGCCAAAAATCTGTAACATTTGGGGTCAATGAAATTGCCAGCTTACTGGATTCACAGGTAAAATATGTGCCTGTACAGTGTTAACTGTTGGGAGGAGATTATTGGAGAGCTTATTATGTGTAAGATAACTCCAAATCTTGGGCAGATGTTTAGAACAGCTCCATATCACGGTGCTCCTTAAGATAACCTAGTTTCTGTGAAGCTTTTTAAGGCAACCTACTTTGCAGAAAGCAATTCACATAATTATGTTGTGATTTGTTATAAGTGTGGACAACAGTGATTTACTGAAGTTTCTTAATGGAATACATATTGCTACTACCTGTGGGAGTGATAAACAATTATTGGGCCCAGTGATTTGAACTACTGCTACAGTAAAAATCACTTTATTCTAGAGGTGACTTTAAGAAACAGCATTTGCAGCACAGGAATACTAAAATAAATGTATGTATTATTTAAAATACTGAAGAAAACAGGGGCTATTAGTGTTGTATTCTTGGTACTTTAAAAAATATTTTTAATTAATCCTTTTTAACAGGAAAAATAATTGTTCCTTTGGAAAATAAGTTGGTCAGAATTTTCTTAAACATTTTTAGTATTTTCAGAGCTTTAATTATCTTAAAAATAAGATTATCCGCTCATTTTATTAACAAGATCTTTTAAGATAAGATGTTAAAGATTATGGAAGATACAGTCAGGAATACATTCTAACTTGATATATTTAAATACGCACAGTTTGTAACCTGTGATTCTTTGGAGGATGACATGGAAAGACTTAAGAAAGAAAGAAATGAAGCTTTAAAAGAAATAAGTAAATTAAAGGTAATACTTAATTTTTATTTACTTTAAATTATTCAAGAGATTAATTTCTTTTTGAGTGTATATAGTAATTTACTGTTTTTCTTTTGCATTTTATGTGCAATTTTTGATGAATAAATAAAAAGGCAGAGCAAACAGTTCTAATTATGTTTGAAGATTGTATGCTTACAATATATTTCTGGAGATAGTGAATTTTATTTGTTATATTGAATACTAATGCATTTTTAAAATCTGATTCACAGAGAAATGAGACTAAGCAGACATTTCACAAAAGTGAATTTGGAGAAGTGACTGATTTGCATAGCAATTTTATTTAGAAATGTGTGATCCTAGTAACCGCAGTGTCTACGCATATGCTAATACTTTTGAAAGAAGTCAGAACTGGAGGATAAATTAATCTGTTTTCAAAATTAATACATATTTTCACAGACATTACAAAATACTTAAGACCTAAAGCAACAAATATATTTATTGTTTCTTAATACCCTGGGTTACAGCCATGGTCCTATGCTCCTGAATTTCTTTTCTGACAACCCAAAAGATAAAAATTCTGGTTCTGTATTCAGTGTACCTAACTCTTGTTCTTGGACAGGGCTGGAAAATCGATCCCAGGATACAGGCAATTCTACAAATTGCCTCCTGGTCAAAAAAAAATTCTTTCATGCTATAGATTACAAAAACATTGGATTGACACGCCCAAAGATCTGTTCTTCGTTCTGTGCACAGATTCTTCTTCTGAAAACTTTGTACTGAAGTGAAAGAACCTGATTTACATTCAACATTGAGGTAGTGAGTACTTACCATGAGTCCCTAAATTGCTGATGTCGAAAACTGGCAATGATCAATCTAGAATTGCCTCATTTCTTACACTCTTCCCTTAACAATCTACAGTCAAATATTTGATAAAGAGTGAGAAATACCCTTGGTCTGACTCGGTATGAGAATCTTTATGCTTTTATAGCACCTTTTTTTTAGAACTTTTAGCCTTCTGAAAGTGGTGTACCTACAGGCTTCTGGTATGAGTAGGTGAGTGAAAGAATGGTCAAACATACAACGTTGAAAATAACTTGACGTGAATATTAGGTTGTACAGCAATCTGTTAAAGCCACAACCATGTCTTTATTCTGCTCATTTGTGAGATGGCTAGGTAACAAGAGACTTAAAATATGTATTTTATTTATATCACAGAAACGTTCAGTAAATACACCTCAGATGCTCAAGAAACTTAAACAGTATCAATGAACTCTTTGAAAAACCAGCTTTTAGAGATTAAAATTTGGTTTTGTCACAGGTTTTATAAAAGCTGTTAATTATTTATTATTTCCACCAGAACTTTTTTAAAGCGTGTGTTTCTGTTTATACAACATCATTAACAGACATATGTTGTGGCCTAGAAACATAATAGTTGTACAGAAGGCAGTAGGTACATTGATAGAAGTTAAGTACTGCTACCTGTAGTTTTGAAAGAGCTAATTGGGTTTTAGGAATAACAACTCTTTCTCTTTCAGACCTAATTATTAATTATTTCTTCGTTGTTTTGGTTTTTTTTTAAAAACAGGAAAAATTGTCTGAATCTGTGAATTTACAGAAACAGTTAACAGAGGAGCTACAAATAGTCAAGCAAGTATGTTGAAGTTTCTTAAAAATATTATTATTCTCTTTTTTTTTTTACTGTTTTTTGTGGAAGGGAGAAGGGAACACTTCTTTCTCTCCTGATGCTCATACAGACTATCTTTCACACTGATTTCAACACAAAGTGGTTCTTTTGTTACTGCAGAGTTTTTGATTAGAATTGGAGAATATTGATCCTTATGTTTTTAGAGCAATAATACTTCTCTGCCGTTGAATTGAGGTAGGAACTGTAAAAGAACTGGATCAGGTAAGTTGGATAATAATGTAATAGTACCTTTCTGGTCTCAAGTGTTCTTGAAGTGATTTTGCTGTTCTTAGGCAATAGTGTGCCTAATCTACAGTCCTAACATTAGTTACTTTATATGTCAACCAGAGTTTTAAGTATGAAAAAATAGATGCATTTGACAATTCTACCTGATATTTTCCAGGAAAAAAATAGTAGTAAGTGTTTTGAGAGGAATGTCTTGTTTCTGTCTCCATATCTTTCTATAACTATGAGAGAAGAAATCAGAGTTTCTTACAAAATTTAGCCTTGTGTCTCTTAAAGGAAATTTCCAATTATATGTAAGTTTCACATCATTTATAGCCTGGATTTAAAACCAAGTAACTTTCCTATTTTCTGCTTCTACTGAACATCATCTTGTCAGCTCTTTTCTTCTTACGAGCTGGCCGCCTTTCTTCTCTCCTGTACTGCTACACGTATTCCTTGCAGGTTTCTCATGGCTATCTGTTCCATCAGATGTCATATGTAAAAATGCAAGGTACAGTTTAAAAATCTTTCCGTGTACTATTATATTAAGATTAGTTTTATGTTTTTGCTCAGATATGTAGATTTGTTCAGCACCTTCATTATCACCTTTTATTCCTTGAATATGAGAGCTGCTTGAAAGCTTTTTTCCATTAATATTGTGATGTTGACATCTGCACACTGTGGGACAGCAGGGAAATAAATTGGATTCTTTTTTAACTGGAATTATGTTCAGTAGTGCACCTCATGTTTCCATTCGCTACTGGATGTTCAGTCTGTTGCTCTAGACTAGAGCAGACGTTCAGTCTATCATTCATCGTTCAGTCTAGATTAAAGCTAGTACAAAGTACAAACCCCAAAATGCAAGTAGTATGGACATCAGGTCCTCAGCATCGAGTGTTTCAATTTACATACCTGCTCTTACTGGGAAGGTAGACGGACAAAGATGGTTTAAGATGGTCTGTTTTAAGTGGCAGCAATGCCCATTTTCTACCACACGAGGTCCTCGTACTTTTATTTTTCTGTCAAGTACTGTCATGTGATGGTGAAGGTCAGCTTTGCAGTACAAACCTCCAGGGGAGAAATACTCTGATTTTCTAGGAAGTGTTTTAAGTAACTGCTGTTGAAGAGGTTCCATATAGTGAAATGAAAGAGAAATAATAAATTATATGTTATTACAGCACTGTGTGACCTATTTTAGGAGATAGAAGCAGGCTTTTAATGGAAATTTTAGTTCTGTTTATACTTGGTGCATTTTCAAGTGTTTTAGGTATATTTCTGTAGTTCAGAACCGATGTTGATGCTGAGATTCATGGTGATACGAGGTTTAAAAAAAATAGGCTACTTACAGTACAAGTTGCCATTTAACTTATGATGATGCATTCAAAAAAAAAACTGAAGTTGGTGAAATGAGTTAATGAGTACATTATTGAGCCCTAATGGCCTGATTAAAAGGAAACAAACAAACCAACTTAAGTATGTACTTAAGGTCTTCTGAATTCAATACAATTTAAAACTTTTTTTTTTTTAAATCACTGCTTTCCTGAAAAAACAAGGTTTTAAATGAGGATTTAGGCTACCAGTCATATATTGGAGTGTCTTTTGTGGTATTTCTATTGTCTACTAATTGTGAATCGCAGAGATTACAGCTTAATTAGGACAGGCGTACAAATACTCTGGTTAATGAGCGTGTTTTGTTAGTACCGATTCATTAAACAGCGCTTGAATCAGTAGCTAACAGGATAAACAAACTCTTAAGATTAGAAATACGGCTAAATTTGAAATGAGGTAGTAATTATTTTCTAATATTGGTCTATGACAATTAAAATGTATTAATTGATGTATTTTTACTTTGAGATTGTGATGTAGCACTATCTTTGAGTCTTCCTTGAAATCATTGAAGCTGAAATTGGCACAAAACAGAGAAGGGCACTTTTGAGTACCTGAAGTTTTGTCAACACCATGAATGTGAAATCTATAATGATGTCTTCTATCTTCCTGGATGAGTTTGACTGTATTCTGTGCTGCCTGAAAGTTCTGGGTCATACCAACCTGAATGATCTCTTCTTTACTAGAGCTTTTTTTATGCAGTTATTGTCAGCTGAAGCACCTCAGCTAAACATAGTAAATGTGAAAGGTCGTAAAGATAGGATACTGTTTGTGGTATCCCGTACTGCTGGACTTGTATTTCATAGGGCTATAAGATTTGCTATTCTATGCTTATGTTTTCTAAGGGGAAAAGAGGTGCTTTGAAGACTTGGACTTGAATGGCTGCTATTTGGGAAGCAGTGTATAATTTATTTCACCCTGCCTGAAAGAAGTATTGGGTTTATTTTTCTTTCATGAGCTTTTTTATATTAATATATAGTAAAGATACCCAAAGTTCTTTTAAAGGATGTTTTCAGCATACAATTTTTGTAAAATTAATGAATAAACATAATTGAATTGTAACTACAATTTTTCGTGTAGTTTAAAAGAATACCTTTGTTCCAGTGTTTGTAGTGGCTGGAATATTACTTGGATAAAAGCTTCTCCTGACACTTGAATTCATCCAAGGAAGAGATAGAACCTGATTTTGAAAGAAACCTGTACCTTGAAATTGATTCTGTAAGGATTCAGTTTCTCTCCTCCAGCCTGCAGTGTCTTATTTGTTGTAGTGGCTTCGTACCAGATTAGGACAAATGGTCCCATCAGGCATTTATATAGATGAAATATTAGTAGCTGCAGATTCCATTTCTGTTGCGTCTTCTTTCATACAAGCAGTTGAATGGGACAAGAGAAAATGTTGCTGAAGCATGCTGTAATCCATCTGTTCTTCACTGGTGGGGGCCCCTTACCTGTATACGTAAGAGAACCCACCATGTTGCTGCAGTGCCAGCTTCAGTAACTGTAGAACAGGGAAACCTGATGGTATCGTTTCCCTCTGTGCCTCCCTGCTCTAGCAAACAGCTCTGGTTTGTCAGAAAATTTTGCTAATTCAGTTGTAGTGTGGATAATCGTTTCATTGTAATGTAAGAATCCATTGTTCGTTAATTATTCCTTTAGGTCTTTCACTGTTGAAATCTGGTCATACTTAGTCTGCTATTACAGAGAAATTAATATTCAACAATTGGGTTTCTGAAAAAAACAGTGGAGGAGTAAAGGCAATTCTGGATTATAAGAGATTAAACCTTTATTTCAAGGAGGTCTTATTTCAAAATGAAGACCTCCCTTTTCATTATAGCAATTTTCCCATGACTTTACTGATGTCAGTTTATTTAAATAATTCCTATGTGTGCATTTTTAAGATGCCACCCTTTGTCAAGGCCTCTGTATTAATTTATATTAGTCAAACTTAACATCAGAGCATCTTTTCACTTTTGTCTCGAAGAGTCTTTTTCCCACCTCCAGCCTGTTACTGAAGGATACCTTTGCTACTGAGGGCTACCAAATCATCCTCTGTATCAGTAGGGCCCAGCTTTTCTTGCTGTTGAGTCACACTGTTTCTTACAGTGGCAAGAAAATGCCCTCTACAGAGGCAGTAGTTTTGACCTCTACTTCTGTAGGTTCATAACTTCTTAGAAGCCCCTGTGTTCTCTGAATTGTTTATAGGAAAAAGAACTGCTATGAGCAGCTTGCAGGAGGGGTGGATTGTTCTGGTGGTCTTTCAGTGAGTGCTTTCAGTAATGGCCCCTCGCACCGCTTTTAGTGCTGTGCAAACAGACAACTGTAAAACGAACTAGCCGAATAACAGAAAGGCATGCAGCAATGTGCTTTTGAATAGTCTGTGTTTCCAGGTGGAGATGATCATCATGTAGAATAGGCTCATCTAATGCTTTGTGCTTCCAAAAGAAAAAAAAACAAAAATCACTATACTTGCTGTCAAATTAAAGGTTATTTAAATGTATCTCTTATCACTTGTGCTCCTATAACAGAAACCTCTAAACTATACAACACCAATGTCATCTGCATTAACTAATGATGTTGCTGTTTGCTACATGTGTGATTACTTCTTCTAATGCTTTATTTTCTAAGAGACCAGAATGTCACTAGCAATCATCCAAATTGGTATTATATTGCAAAACCATTGTAAATATGAGGAAGATAATGTCCTGTAGATATGTGATTGAGATTAGTTTACTTATGGCCTGAAATAATATTGTTTATTAAGACTAACAGTGTACAGGTTAAAAGTCATCTGAAACTGAGATTGGTAGATCATTTTACAGAAAAAACATTATGACAAAGTATAGGACAACCTGACTTGAAGGATATTGATTGCACAGAACAAAATGCTTCTAAGTTAAGAAATAATAGAATTAAATCTGCTTTTGTAAGCTTAACTGACCTCTCTAGACATTTATATTATGACATCTGTTAAATATTATATGACATTTCTTCCACAAAAATAGGAAGATCTAGTCATATAGGTTTTTCAGAAACAGTAATTTCAAACCTAGTTTCTGGAAGGTTATTTCCTACTTATTATAGATTCATAGTGTGTTTCTCCTCTACCCCTACATGTTTCCCCCCTGATTCCGTTCCCAACCAGGACATATTTAAAATAATAAGATATAATAAGTAGACTAGGAATAGGATATCCACCTAAGTATCCTTAGCTGAGGAATTTGTACAAAGTATTTCTAGCTCTGTGAATTTGTATATTGAAAGCTTATAACGTTAATGATTCAGAAAATTCACAGAAAGTGACTTTTTCCACAGATTAATAAAAAGCTAAGGGGAAAGATGGTTTACTGGGTTTGGTGCCAATGAGCATGTATGTCTACATTTTTGAAGAGCAGTTTGTTTTTTCCTAGTGTAAACTCATCTGTTGTCCAGACCTTCAGTTTGACTTTCTAAATTTACAAATCAAAGTTAACTCCAATTAATATTCAGTAGTAAAATGAACTGAGCAATATCCTTCTCGAAATCAGATTTTACAACATTTAGGGATTACTTGAGCTGAATTAAAAGCTAACAGTTTCTAATTTCCTGTTTTCCATACACTATTTATATATAAATTTTATATAACACTCTTCTGTGATAATAGAGGATAACGATATAAGACCAGGAACTAGGCAGAAAAATAAAAACGAGCACTTAGCTTGAGAACAGTGTGGACTGAATACTTGCATTAGAAGTCCATCTACATGATGTGCGAACTCTGAATTGAGTGCGAATGCAGGCAATAATTATAAAATGAAATAACATCTCATTAAAGTACTCTTTTAGTATGGAAGTGATGGGGCAGATTAACAGCATCAGGTGCATTTCTATAAAACCTTTCATTCAATTCCATTTACAGTAATCATGGAATTCGTGATTTAATTTATTAGGAAAAATTATCTCTCTCAGTAAATACCCATTCTTTGTTTGCACATCACACACTTAAAAATTAGCAATTGAACCATCTAACCATAAATACTGAAAGGTAGCCCTAATGCAAGCTGCAGTACTTTTGAGCTCAATCTGTACTTCTTTGTTAGCTGGAGTTGTAACTTTTCAATTAAATTCTATCATCTATAGGAAGCCAAGGCAGCTGTAGAAGAGACAAGAGCCCTGCGAAATAGGATTCATCTTGCAGAAGCTGCACAAAGGCAGGCTCGTGGAATGGAGATGGACTATGAAGAAGTAATTCGCCTATTAGAAGCTGAAATTGTAGAGCTGAAGGCTCAGCTCACTGATCATTCTGGCCAAAATAAAGTAAGCAAAGCAGTCGCCTGTCGTAGTTACCATGGTTTCCTTGCTGTTGTCATGTATCTTGTTTTCATTTTCTTTTCATCTGCTTTTCTAAAGTAGGTCACTGTTTGTCTTGTATTATTCAACAACTGGAATGATGCATAGTGAAGGGGGCAACGTGAAGTGTATGAGTCTTCCTTTATCCAGATATCTTTGGGCTGGAAAAATAGGAGGTTGAAGCATATGTGGGTCATAGGTCAAAATGGAACGTATCAAGCATTAAAGCATGGAACAGTTTCTGGACTGCAGACATATGGTCTTTAAAGACGATACATATATTTGTATGCTTTTGTATTTATGTAAAAATGGCCTTCATATTTATGTTTCTGTTAGGCAAACAATAACAATAGAAAGTCCAGTACCATTCATAAGTAAATTTAGATTTAATCAAGATAATCATTTAAATGCTACTAACAGTATCCTGCCAAAATTTTTTTTTTTTTTTAAATTGAACCTCATATTTTAAAACCACTTCATCTCTAGTGAGGCATTTCAAAACATACTAAGGAATAAAATATTTGAGGCCTTTTAAATTTTTCCCTGTAATTGCGGATCCATTTTCTACATGCAGTTTGAACAAGTGCAAGCAGGTTGGGATTTGTGTGTTTACCTTCTTTTTCTCATGAAAAATGGATGTGCATATGAATTGATGAAGAAAATCTACTAAAATGTTGCCTTATTTCGTGATGAGAATTCATTCAATATTACAAGGTATTAAAAGGTAAAACCGAGCTCCATGGTATACAAGCTTGCAAAGAAGCAACATAGCAAGTACATGTAGCTCCCAGGGAGGAATTCCCCTCATCTAGTTGTGAGTGTATCTGATCAGATGAATCACACCCTAGAAGTTCTTCTTTCTGAACATCTGGGTGAGAAGCCCCATCTTTTATGTTAGGTACTTTTGAAGTACTGTTTGTTTTCTAGGACTTGAATAAATTTCAAAATTTTAAGAAATTCAGAGCGTGTGGGTTGCTTTCTTAGAGATTTGTTTCTGAGATGCTAGCTTGAATTCATGAAATTCTGAGTGAGCACTCGAATATTTGAGTTGAGATTTGATTCTCTGCATTTCTTATTCAAAAGAAGCAGTATCAAGTAGGCACCAACTCTGTAGTATACTCTTTTTAGTATAAAAGAGTGAGGTCCCTCTGAAGGTTACCGGCTCCTTCTCCAACAGTGGACAGTGAGATTACCAAAGAAAGGTGGTGTAATCAACAGATTCTTTGACTTTCAGAGTGATCATGATTCTGCTGCTCTGTACAGTGTATACAAACATATGTGTGTACTCATTTGCTTCAAAGTAAAGTAAATAAGTAAAGATAATAAGTGGGTTTGGGTGGTTTTTTGTAAGTGTTTTATAGTAGGTAGTGGGCTTTCAGAAAAGATCACTTCCAGTGATGTAAAAGTTTATTTTTAATGATAGTGATATTTTCTTAATTTTGGAGTGTATTTTGGTCTAGATCTTCTGTTCAGCAGACAGCTTAGCTAAACAAACATGCCCATATACATGTGAAGGCTTTACTCGTGGTCCTCTCACACGAACAGTGCCAGGGACTCAAGCTGAAACCTTGAGCCTCCAGAACTTGATCTAATGGGGCTCACATTCTCTGTAGCTGAAGTACAGAGGGATGCATAACACTGATCAATAGGTTATACAAGTGCCTGTAGAGAAATCCTAGGGGGTAATTTTCTCCAATATATGCCATAATTACTCTGTTGGTCAAAGGATGTACAGATGCAAACTAGTGGACTGAGTTTGTTCACATGCTGACTATTTATGCCACCCTGCTGACAGATACTGTCACCATCAGGTATTTTTGATCCATTCATGAATCAGTTCAAACTGTCTTAAGTTTCATCCCCATCACTGTTGTTAGCTGCCAATTTCAATTTACCTTTATATCATTTGCCAAAATCTGTTGCAGTTTGGGAGCTGATTTACCAGCAGATCAGGCATACCTGCTTCAGGAGCAGCTGTGTTTTTCAGAAATGTAGAAAAAAGCATGTGTTAAACATTTCAGACATCCATTTCAATTCACACCATGTATCTTTGTGAGCCATGGCAGAAAATGATTAGAATAAAAGCCTTAAAATATCTTTCCCAGGATAACATCCAAGACTTGAGGAAGAGAGTTACAGTGCTTGACTGCCAGCTGCGGAAATCAGAATCAGCTAGGAAGACCTTTGAGGTGGCTACTGAAAAATTGCTACAATTTGTAGAGGTAACTTTGCCTTTCATTTCTAGCAATATTTTCTTTGGAAAAGTTTTGTGTTGATGTTTGTGAAGAATAAACATAGTAAACTGACTATAAACTAGTTTGCAGAGATCCTTTCATTGCTAGAAATAAAGATGGTGTGTAAGTGTACAGATCCCTGTAGGAATTTACTTACCTTTTTTTTTTTCACCTAATTTTTCACAAACTCATATCAATTTCTGTGAAATTCCACAGAGGAAAAATGCAGAAAAAGTAATATTTGATAATATTTTGAAATGTTATGAAACAAAAAAAGTGATGTTGTTATATTTATTTCATTTAAAGGGATTAGAATATTTTGGTTTTTACTTTTACACTTCTAGCTGGGAGAGACTAGACTTTTTAATTACAAATCAAATCCCCCACACCCAAATAGAACATCAAATTATAAGCTATTAACTTTTTGACTGTGTCGATTTATAAACTGTTAACTTCTTGACTATGGCCAACAGGTTGTGCATGAAGTACTTTCAGATAACACTACTTCCTCAACAGTTTTAAGGTAATGAAATGGCATAGTTATTAATATTGAAATGGCAATATTAATATTGAAAAACTCTACTATTGTTTCAAAGTCTCCAAAAACTGTCTTGTAGCTATTTTTCCTATATTTTTTACTGTATGTTTCCAAGTGTCATTTTATTGGAGGAGGTGGAATGGCATGAATTATAAATTAGGCTTTCAGGATACAGCTTCATTAAAAACCTCAGAATTAAATTAAAACAGTTAGTAATTACATAGCTATGGTTGTCTGGATGTTTCCATGAAGTAATTATCATGTGCTAAGGATTAGTTAAAATTGCAAAGAACCTTAATAGTGGGTTATAATTTTTTTTTTAACTTTTTAAATTTGCCCAAATGATTTTGCATCATCATTAATCCAGTAGCATATAAATAAATTGATAACATGTATATCCATTTAAGTGTTATTACTTTTCTTGTTTAAAAAGGTACCTAGGAATATTCAACAAGATTTAGAGCAGCCTTTGGTCTTTCAGAATATCAGCATGATTGTGCCTATATATCCCAGATAGTGTTCCAGTAATATTTATGTAACAGTAAAGTTGTACGGTCTCTGTCCTGCCATCTTTTTCAGTAAAGCTCTCAAGGAAATCAAATCTATTTAAGTGACGTTAGCTGGAACTTTATTTCAAAAAAAATCTGCAAGAGCAGATCAACTATTATATTGTAGATGTCTGTGTTCTCATATGCTAATCCTAATCAATTAAATGCAGTTCCCATTGGCACTGCACAAGAGTCATGTTGCGTGTTTTATAAAGTTCATAGACTTTATTTTACTAAGTGGATTGAAGTATAAAACACAAAGCTAAGGTGACGAACTGACTCACTAACAGCGTAGAAGATAAGAATTGGGTCCCCTAAAGCAGTGTCCCTTCTTAAATGCTAATATGAAAATTACTTTTAAGTAAGTTACTTTCCTGACACCCACTGAGTTCTTGACACTAGATTTTGAGACGTGAATGTTGTTTGAATTGAACTTTCCTACTACCTTTATTGTACAGACAGAACCGCTTCTGAGGCAAACTCATCAATTTGGTAGTATGAATCTTTTTTGTTCATACAATGAGACCAAAACCAATCTAGAAACACAAGTTTACTTTATTAAAAGTAACCATTTCTTTTATAATCTTACAAATAAACACTTACTATTTTTTGTTCTCTTAGTGACAGAAGAACAACATTGTCTACTAAAGCACTTCTTGCACGGTTGGGAAGGATTGGACCTACTGTCACAACAGCTCTTGCCGCAGAAGCCAGAGACCTTGCCAAGTCTGTCCGTGCCATTTTGGAAGTAGATTGTGAGTGAATGTGTGTGTGTCTGCATGTATACACACGCATAAACACTTCCTTTCTTCCATCAAACGTTGTGGCTTTAGCATCTTGCTTGCTAATTGAGAGTAGCGTGTTTCACTAGTCACCATGTGGGGTTTTTTCCCAAATGTGGAAGAAGGATCCTGAGTAGAGGTTCTGTTTGGATTGGGTTAGGACTGTGGTTATAGGTAAGGGATCCAGAGTCCAGTGTCTTTCAGAATGGTGGAAGACCTACAAATGCAGGAAAAGGGCTGCTGCTGCTAAGGGCTATCCCCTTTGTTTTTCTAACTTACCTTACCATAACCTGAACTTACCCTGCCCACAATCAGACCCTTCTGCTACAATTGGACTGCTTTCATATGGTGATTTGGCTACTTTTCTGTTGTGTGCTTCACCCAGTAGAATTTGTTCACTGTATTATTTTTTCATTTCATGCCAAGATTACAGAACTGACTTAATTCTGGCTGCTTAAGGTTTAGTCAGTACTTCCTAGGACTGATATAGAATGCAGAATGAGGAAAAACTAGTATCTGTCTAGAATTAAAAGTGGTTTTCCCTATTAATGCCCTTAAAATAGTAAGTGCATTTCCTCCTTGACTTTAAGCAGATATCCCAGGATAGTTTATTGCATGCATTTTACCAGTGTCAAATGGGTGTAATAATAACGACCTTATTTAAGTAAATTGGATATATTTTCTAATTCACTGAAGGTTGTGGAATAAATAACAGTGAGACAGAAAATATATAGAGTAAACAAAGAACAAAAAAGTAAATTAAATAAATCTTTGTAACAAACAGTGTTTTAAATTATAATGAAGCCACAGAATATTTTTGAATCATAAATATTCTTCCAGGAGAATGCATCGGATATTTCCTTATGTTATTTCTGGCAGCGTGTATGTTGTTTTGTTAATTGTCAGTTGAAAATTTCTTCTGTTTATATTAAGCCAAAGAGAGGAGTTTTGTTCCTCTTTTACTATGCTTTTATTAGCTTTTAATAAGAATACAGTGGTTTCATAAATCAAGAAAATATTTATTCTTCTGAGGTTTAACCTGGGAGTAGGTAGCCATTTCAACTCAGAGGTATATAATACATTTCATCCCATTCTAGAAGAGTTGACTGGGCAAGTGATAAGTTCTATGCAAGCTGGAATTAGTTGCCTGTTACAGAGTGCAGTAAAGCCAATGGATGGTACTGGAGACTTCAGTGATTTGCTGCCACAGAGCAGATCATTTAGACATCTCTCAGTGGATTCAATTTTTCTTTTTACTTTTGTTCTTCTGTTTCCCTTGCCTTTTGCACAGTCTCTTTACTTTCAGGTTCATCAACAGACTTTTATCTAACAAAGACCTCATGAAAGGAAAAATGAAAGTGTAATATTAAAAAGTTATTTTTGTTCCGTTAATAGCATTCATCACTCTTCCAAAAACAATACACTGAGGCCTTTCTGTAGTTCAAGATCATCTTGCTCTAAACATTAGGAGGAAGAAGTCAGAAGTAAGCATCACATGGGATTCTAGAGACTTGGGTTTCCTTGTCTCAAAAGACATCACCTGAAACTCATTGAAACTCATTGGTGGGAATATTTCCATTGACCCTGATGGGCTTTAAACAAAAGTGGTGAATGCAGTTGGAATCAACAGGATTTTGGAATATAAGCTTTAATAACTCAGATATAGATCTTTCTTCCAAGATGCGAAGGATGCATCAGAGTGAGAAGATTTCTCCAAATGTTTAGAAAACCAGAGCATTATTGTTAAGGACTTTGAAAAGTGAGTTTTGAAGTCAGGAGATGCCCTTGAGGAAATAAATCCTCCGGAGCTTTTAAATCTGGTATCAGTTCATCAGCAAAGAAGATAGATATTTTTATTTAAAATTGGATGTGAACCGGCAGAATAAATCATTCATAGCACCGGAGCACAGTGCACGTTCGGTGTCAGTTCAGTATCCACCTTCATCAAGCTATAATTAGGATATAAAGTTATTCCAGAGTACGTTTTTTCCTGGAAAACTTAAAGCAGAAAATTAATGCCAGAATAAGGGATATAAAGATTTCCAGAATCATGTAAAACTAGCAGAATTTCCTGACTGTAATGCTCTATTTTCATACCGGAAAGTTTACAAAATGTTATTCTGCTGAATTTACAAGAACATGTATCAAATAGTGTCTTAATGAAGATTTTATTGCTGTAGGGAGTGAATGTAGCCTGCAGTTTCATTTGGAGATGTGTGTATATCCTCAGGTCATTAACAGAAATCTGTTCCCATTGGTGAAAATTATGCTAGTTCATGACCAGTTACTGTAATGAACTGCATGCAGTTGGAAATCTAAGAAACAACTGTGCCTTATTATACGATTCCTGGTTCAGATCATCGAAATGATTGTATATTTTGATCACATTTACCCATAGTTGAGCAGACATGTCAGTTCTAATCCGGCTTAGCTGGATTGATTTGTGAAAATAAAACAGAAATGGCCTGACACATTACAGGAATTTTTGGAAAGCTGGTAAATTATGATTGACAATAATCGTATCAAAGATTTTAATACCATTTTTACGTTGTTTGGGAATTAATTGAGGAAGGGGATGAATAAATATATTTGTTGAGGAAATGTTTCAAGATATGAAAAATGTCTTATTTGACATTATTTATATAACACTTACTTATTACATCACTCTATGGAGAAGAAAGCAAAATAAGAAGATAAAAAAATTGTTCGTAAGTGTCCAGAATATTAGAATTACGGTGACTGGAGGAGGTGAAAAGAATAACAGTGGCCAGGAGAGGAGATAATTGGTTTTCCACCAGTGACTATGGTAGAGTTCTGTCACACTAAGTTGTTTCTATCACACGACCCAGGAAATCGTGCAAGGAGAACTTTTAGTTCTAAATGCAACTGAATTCTAACACGTGGTTGTGTCAAACATAAGAAGTAGGATACATGTTAGAAAGCTCTGGAGCCATAGCAGGGATCCATTTTATGAACCTGAGAGTTAAAAATAGCTCTGCAGAGAAGGATTTAAAGATTGAACGTCATCCTTCTGAGTTCATTCTGATTTGGAGAGTATTACAAATAGATTTGGGCTCTGACGAGCTTGTGTAGGAGATTAAAGCTTTAAAGCTCACTCTCTTTCTTTCTCTCTCTCTCTCTCTCTCTCAAAAAAAAAGTAGTTAAGGCAGAGTATAATAGCATGTTGTCTGCAGTCCCCTATGCCAGATTCTCACAAAATGTTTCCCATGTGATCTTCAGTTTTCTTGCAGATGAGCTGTCATAAAAAGGGGGCTCTCGTGTATGTAGCATTTCATAAATATCATACATCAAAGAAAAAAGTATAATGGACATTACTTTGCAGACTGAAGATTTTCCTTTTTTCCAGAAAGATGTCCACAACATAATAATTTGTTAATAAATTCTTAGAGAATTGGAGTGAATATTTTTGAGATTGCTAAGTGAATAAAAATGTATAGCTGGGCAAGCATCATGATATACTTTATCTCCTGAATAGATCTTCTCTTTCAGTATTTGCTTCATTTTGTACAACATGAAGTAAAGGAGCCCTGACCAAAATACCTTTTTGATTCATTTACAGTGCTTGCGAAGCAAAGTCTAGGTGCAAAGACAAGGTTGTGAAGTGTTCTTCCAAAAGAAAACTGCTTCCCTTGTTAAAGATCACCCTTGACATCCAGGTCAAAATGACATATTTATGAATTAGCCACACAAACTGTCCTCTTCCTGCGTAACAGCATGACATTTTGCCTGAGGGAAGAGGTTTCAAGAAGTTCAGTGTATTCCTGAAAATCTCCAAGTACGTATTGCCTTGTGATAATGCTGCAGACCAGTTTTCAGCTTTGTAGGTGGAATGACAGCTATGTGAAGTCAGTTTGGCAATTCTTCAAGTGAGGACTCTGTTTAAAACAAAACAAAACAAAAAACAATTCAATTTCCAGTGCGTACTACTATAGGATCCTCAAGATCCAGAAATGCAAATAAGAAAGTAATAAACAGAATAATCAAGCTCATCCCTTGAAAGATTCATTCTTCATCTTCTTGAAAGACTGTAAGCTATTTTTAGAAACAAAGTCTTGAGAGGCCTTTCTGCTTTGTAGAATATAAGCATCTCCTGAAGACATAAAGAAAATTACTTTCATCATACAAAGGATAATAATGCCTCAGTGAAAGAACTGTAGCATTTAAAAGTAGGTGCTGGCTGCACTTAGTAGACCATATGGTGCAAATCATGCTAAAAAGAATTGAGAAAGCATTTTCTTCTTTTCTATTACAAAATTAGAAAAGAAATACACTTGGTACTGGTAATGGCCAAAACCTGATTAACCCTGGAACATACTTATCTCTTCATAAAATAGCAGGCAATCGGCATTTTGAAATGTGCACTAGCATAATGCAGCTTTCAAGTATTTTGACTGCTAATTTCCTCACTCTGCCTCTGAAATTTCTATCCAAAAATACAACCTTGCTCTTGTTGATATAATCCCAGTCATCAGTATCCATTAAGTGCTATGAAGCCTGCTTCTCTGCTCGGCGGGAACTCAAGCGGTGCATCTTGAATTATTTTTTCCCATCATGTTTCTTTGATCTGTTGTCAGCCTGGGATCTGGCACATGGCAATCATGCTGAAGTTCACTAAAATGATCTCCAAATTAACATCACTTCCAAAAATCCTACTTTCTCTACTGATACTCATCTTGCTAGTCACAGTAGTCACTATACATTTGATTACGAAGATCCTACAGGCAGAAGTTTAGTTGCCCAGTTTTTGTATTCATTTTCCTTGCATGCTGACTATCTATAAAAAAAAGGCAATGGAAACTGCTGGTGCTAGTTAAGTTGCTTTTGATTTTTGGACCACAGACAAAGTCTTACATCTCAGGCATTAAAAGCTGAAATATGGAATCTATCCATTTCTTCAGTTTAGGGGTTTTTTAACTATATTACGGGCAATTGCCAAAACCATCCCATATTCAGCAAAGTGTTAGTTGTCCCTTCCCATTCTTTTGACAGTGTGGGTGGAACAAAGTTATAAGGTAGAGTAGCAAGTCTTTGCAAATAACAATTTTGCTATTTTGAGAAGAGCTAATGTTCTTAAGTGTTCATATTTTTTATTTATTTTTTGCAGCCCTGGTGTGTTTGTTTATTACAACAGAATTAGTGCCATATACATTATTACTATTTTGTTCTTGAAATTAAAGTACAACAGTGCTATAATTTTGTACAGATAATTGGCTGTAGTTCATCAGGAGAGTTCTGAAAAAGTTGAGATGTAAGCGTGGGCCGTTCCCCCCCACTTTTTGGTTTGTGTCTGTACATCAAAATCCAGATGTGATTGTAACACACAGGCATACCCTGGCGAACTTGGCTTTTGTTAATTGGGCTAGTGATATTAAAGATGCATTTGCAGAGGCTGAATATCAAAATACGAGTCTTCTGTTGACCCCAAGAATATTGCCTGATTGCTAGGGTTTGCTGAAACACATGATGCTGTGTCTTTTTATATTTTTAGTGTCAAAAAGAGAAAATTATTTCCTGCAAGATCATCTTTGTGGGGACAATTCTGCATTGGGAGGATAGCATAACTTTAATATTCTTTCAGCTAATAAACTAGAACTGTACCTTTTCTTCCTTACTGGAAGAGCTGCTTGTCAAGGAGCAGCATAATGATAACTAAAGAGAGAACTCTGTGTATTCATTGTTCTGGCAAGGCCATAAATATTTCAGTGAATTACTGAAATCAGAAATAGAAGAGACCTATTAAATTATACAATGTATATCCTGAGCGCATCTGTACAGCTTCCTTTTTTAATAGTTTTTGACTAGCAAAAGAAAAAAATCTTAAAATCAGTGCTGTATGCTTTAAAGATAAAGAGGTTATGTTTGTCAATTAAACGTTTTCTGAGACAGTACATCCATTAGAAAATACTAATTTGGTGAAATTGAAAGTTTCAAAGGTATAATACATTTTAGCAACAACAACGAAAGAGTTTTCCCAAAAGAGAATTTATCAACTGTTTTATCCAGTGGAAAATTTCACAGTTGTACTAGTCCCTGAAGGTTGAAGAATTTTTCCTCAAAACAGAAATATTTAACAGGAAGGTAATTTCATTTTTGTAGAAAGTAGTGCTATTAAGTTATTAATGAACTTTTTACTGTTGAATCTTTTCTGAGTAGGCATTTTAAAAAAAAAAAAAAGATAAATCCCAGAATGACATTGGTAATTTTGGAGTATGACCTGGTCATCAGTGGCTCTTTCTACTTGCAGAATCATGCTGAATTTTGAGCTCATAGGGACTGCTCTCTTTTGCCACAGAATATTGGCACTGTATCCTGATGTAGCATCATGGCATTATACCAAATGGTGTCAACTTCTCAAGAGCAGTGCTCCAAAATCCATTTTTCCTTACACAAGAGCAGGTGTGCCTCTAGCATGTCTTCCTGGCCTCCACTGAGTTCTGAAGGCAACAGGAGACATAAAACCTCTTCCTTATGTAGCAGAAGCATCTCCCAGTTTGTCTTGAATTTGTAATTTAGTTACTTTCTTGTTTGCTCAGTCTCATCTTGTAGAGACAACATAGGGCGGACAAGATAGAGGAAGACAGGAGCTTCATGCTGCTGCTGAATGCATCACTTGATTTAGTCTCTGTGGGGCAGTGGTTTTCTGGTTTCCAGCTCTGCTCAACAGAAAACTTCGTAAGAACTGTAGGAGCAGTTGTCTTCCAGTTCAACATGTGCTCATTGTAGGTCCCCACTATCAACCACACATTGTGAGTGAATGACACTATGCAGAAACAGTGGCTGCTACAGTAACTGGTAGTTTGTCCAAAAATTAAATTTAAGGTAGCAAGAAATTTTAATATTATTTTTGATTGAATTGCAGAGTACCCACATTTCTTTACTGATCTGAAAACTTTGCTAGTACAACAACGGAATATAGTTCGGGAATAGAAATAAAACTTCGTAATTTTCCTTTTACATCTTCAATGATGTAAACTGAGAATAAACCTTGACTTAATTTTAATTGTTCCAATACATAACATCAAATACATGAGATAAGAAGTGGATCCCTTTTGCCCTGTAATACAGACATTGTTGAATTTTTGCCTCATTCTGAAAATGAAAATGTTTCATTAAGAAATTGATAGCTTATAAGCACCTCTTTAGATACACTGCAAATCAGATTACAATAAGAAACCCAAAGGTGAACAACCTATGTACTTTCAGAAAAATTAAAATTCAAAGTTGCATAACAGGGAAAATGGTTTCTATAATCCTCAGAAAAAAAATCCAAGCATATTTAATACAATTTTACAAGGAGACAGTCAAGAATTTAAAAGCTTATTCTACATAACTGTTTACTTGCAGCAAGACTTTGAATTTTTGCAAATCATTTAAATTTCCAATTTTGCTTGCATGGTAAATAAGAATGAGGAGTTGTAATTTTGAAAGTGTTCCTAGAACTGTAATTCCAAAAAGAAAATCTGTCCAAGAATTTGAAAATGTTTCATTGCAACAGAAAGGAAGTGTTCCACTTCAGAAATGTAATAGTGTACAATATTTAAAATATTCCCAATATATATGAAATTAAAATGAGTGTGCATGGAAATTAAGTTAAAAATCAGAGCACTAGATCTGTGAGACAAGTCCATTCTTCAGTCTGTAAATCTAATATGATCTGTTTTATTTACATCATTTGTACACCTTTATTAAAATTATTGTCCCCATTTTAGAAAGGAATTTGAGCCAGGAAGCAGCAGACTCACTCGTTCATAGGAGAAAAAAAAAAAAAAAAAAAAAGCAAGGATTTAAGAGAAGTCTCCTGAATTTAATAATTTTTTTTTCTGACCAGGTGTCATATTGATAGGAAATCCTGAAAGCAGCTTTTTTTTTTTTTCTTCCTGAATAGTAACCTGCTATTACCAGAATCTATTACAATATAGATAATATTCTTCTGCATCCCTAGATAGCTGTCAAGTTTGTTAGTGACTTATACTTTGTTTCTGGTTTATCATTACTGTATGTTATATTTCTGCAGTGCATTTTCATTGAACAAAAATGTCAGTTGGTGCCTTGCCTGTGAAACTGTGTCAAGTAGCACCTTTACACTGTCTTACCCTCTTAAAGTCTTCATTAGAAAAGGAGAATGCTAATGAGGAAGCATAGACTTAAGAACAGAGACAGCCAGCGTAGGCTCTGTTTTCTGAAAAAGTTTTAATGGTTTTGGTTTCTTGCCTTTTTATTGTAAATTCTATATTTTTGTACTATATGTTTGATGGTGTATTTCAGTGCTGTGTATTTGATCTGAATTAGATTTTTAATGCATGGTTATCCACATATTTCAAAGTAATTTAGAATTATAGCTGTGGCTTTTAAACTGTAGTTCATCAACAGCCACTGAACCACAAAACTCTTAGAACTGATTTACAGCTTATCTACAGAAACTTTAGCACTTTTACATTCTTTTCAATTACAAGATTCATGATGATAATCTATGAGAATTTTTGAGGGTGGGTAGTGATCCCTGACTCAAAAAAATATGAGACCACTGATAACATCATCACTGCTGAAACAGCAATATTTAATTGCATACCTGTACTTAAACGCAGTGCCTATAATGTTACATAAATAAGTAAGGCCAGTGAAGCCAAATCAAGGTTGAATAGTTTATTAGAAAGGTGGTGGACAGCAAAAATCTTTTTCGCTGTGGTTTTGTTGTTGTTTTGGTTTTAGTATTATTATTGGGGTGTGAGTTCAGGTGCTATCTGGCAAGCCTAAAAAACCGTTCTATAAACCCTATTTCTTTGACCAGGATTGGTTTGGTTTTACAATAAATACTTGGAAGGAGACAAGCAAAGAGTTGTTTGATACATAATATAATTAAAATATATTACTCCTGTGAACACAAGACATACAAATGCCTTGCAGATGGGAAGCAGAAGAAATGTCTGCATGTAATGTAAATTGCACAAAGTTTACAAAACTAGCACTCAGTACTTTGCCACCAAGGAATCAGAAAAGACTTGGCTAGAAAGGACCTCCAGCAGCTAGGTAGTACATCCGCCTGCCTCCAGCAACAGGAATTAAATCTACATGAATCCAAACAGGTATTTGCCTAACATATTCCACAGCTTCTGGAGGCTAACTATTCTCATCCTTAATTATCTTTGCCATTAGAAAGCTTTTACTTTGGCCTAAATCCTCTTCATTGCAGTTTAAGCCCATTAATACTTGTTTTCATCCCTATAGTTACTGAAAACACCCTACTACTTTCTTCTTCGTGGCAGCTTTTAACATATTTGAAGACCGTATCGTGTCTCCACTGTTTTCTGTTCCCCAAAATAAACTAAGTGATACCAGTTTGCTCATTTTTTCCTTCTAGAGCATGTCTTCTAGCCATTTCATCACCCTTGCATGTCTCCGAATTCTCTCCAATTCATCAAAATTATATTGAGTTCTGTAGTTGAGACCTTCCTGTGGGAGACAGAAATGGAGCAAGTTTGTTTGCTTTAATATATAGCACACCAGCTCTTATGTTCCCAAATGGTCTTCCCTTTCTCTGATAGCTTCATGTTACTGATTTGTACGAAGTTTGGGCTTTCCTGTACTCCCAGAGCCTAATGCTGAACCAAAGGCTAGCTAGACATACCCCACTTGCTTTTGTGCAGTTGATATTTGTACCTAGGGCAGTACTTTGCTTTTGTCTGTATTGAATTACAGCGTATTTATTTCAAACATTTGATCCAGTTAGTCAAGCTCTTACAAAATTCTAATCCTGTTTTTCAATAACATTTCAAAGAAATATCGGTTTACAGATGGGTTTTAAATCCTGAATTATCCCTGAACTCTCCTTACTTGGACTAAAACCACATTTTGTTGAACGTGAGTGAGGAATGACATTGTTTTCACCTAACTGGTCTTACTTGTGGGTATTGTTACAGGACCTAGAAATTAGACCCCACTTGTTTAATTTGATGTCCGAGAATCAGAACATTACAGTAATTATGTACAAGCAGAGAAGCTAGATAAAAGGTGATGCTAATAAGGATGGAATAATTTTATAGCCTGATCAAATAAAAAAAAGTATTTAAAGTATCAATTATGAACAAGTTGCTAGCTAATTTAGTGGTGATTGAGCATGTATGTTATTCCCAATGTTTCATAGCAAGGAAAAAACCAATTCAATGTCTAAAGCCTGTATTTAAGACAGTTCTTTAATATGACCTAGATTTCAGAACTCTGTTGTTGCTGCTAGAAAAGCAATTTATTCCCTCTCCATTCACTTACCTTTAATGAGAAAAGATGAGTCAGCTTTTGAATAGGCACTGTCTGTACTGACTTTCAAATCAAAACATTTTAATAATGAAAAACAAGTAAGTGATATTATTATACCTTAAAATGCAGATGAGCTAACAAGATTAGTGCAGTCTCGTTAGGTTAATTTCCAGCATCTCTGAAAGAAGACTTCACTAAAGAGCAGACCTTTAAAAGTCTATGCACTCCTTTAGTTCATACTGTGACCCCACTATGAAAAAATTAATTGACTTTGTGCCTCTTCCCATACAAGTTGTACTTGCTCTTGGTAACTATGGAGACTGAAGTCAAAACTGTCCAGAATCATCAATTTTAGTGCATGGTAAATATTTCCTAAATTGTCCCTCTATTAGTTTCTGTTGACATAATGTTTAGAATTTTAGTATATTAATCCTTAATTATAGTATGATGTTTTGACATAAGCAGGGGGGGGGAACCTTCCAAATTTTGTGGCGTGGAGGTGCAAATTGCTCACAGTCAGAGGAAATACCCAGGTGAGAGAGGAATTGAACCTTGAGGTCTCAATCCCAGATCAGCATCTCAAACTCAAGGCTGACATCCCTCTTTTGGTTTGCAAGCGCAGTTCAGACACAGTCAGCTGGTTATCGAGAGAGGTGGGTAACCCAACGTCTCTCTGTGGGTGTGTATGTCTGCACGCCAGGCAGGGAGCAACGCTCTCATTATTTCAGGTACCGAAAAATAAAGCAACCATTACAGTATGGAGCCGAACCAAAGGAGTCGCGCGTACTTTTGTGCAGTTAATTTTCCGTGGCTACACAACTATAAGCATCCTGAGAGAACTGGATTAAAGCTGGCGGGGGGAATGCTCAGACCTTTGTTTCGAATGTCAATGCATGCTAAAGCTATCAGTGCTCATCTAAGAGGGTTGGTATGCTTTTCTGTCAGTTCCTTCAGTTGTTACATTTTTTCACTTTTTTTCAGTAGGTAGGAGTGAGAAACTGAGGGCTAGCAGAGTTACTTAGACATACATGGTGCACAAGTGTGATAATTTAAATGGAAAGAAGTACAGAGAAAGTTGATTGCCAAGAATGATATAGGAAGCTTTTTAAAAGTATATTTTAAGGAGAATTTGCAAGAGGAAAACATAATTGCCTGGTGCTTATGAAGGAGACCTAAATGAGGTACAAAATGTATGTCAGTCTCATACTAGATCTATTGCCTCATGCCATAAAGCATGTGTATCATTAACTGGGAGTCAAGGATGGCAATCTTGCCTTGCATTAGTGATTGCTACAGGTATTATATTTGAATCCTTTACAGTTAAGGTAAAATAATGTATGCTAATTTAGTCACATGGTGGATTCTTTTTTTTTTCCTTCAGGTTTATAACAAAAAAAGGAAAGGTATCTATCCTAGTTTCTAAGAACTTTTGACATTATTTTTAAAATATGCTGGCTTTAAAGTCATGTCTTCCTGTAAATAAAACCCTTCTTTTATTTATGTGTAGCTACAGTGGGTTTTTTAACAGGCTAAAAGGATATCTTGTGTTAATGTATTTTTACAATTCTTGCTTCAAAGGGAAAAAAGTATTACTTTGGAGTAATTACTGTGGAATGAGCTCAGCAGAGAGTAGTTCTGTTATCTCTCAATTGTAGGTGGTTCATGCCAGCCCCCTGCGCAGTTTAATTTCATCATCAATGCAAAAAAGTAAGATACTACTTAGCAAGAAAGGCATATCATGTAATACGATTGCTTTTTAAATCTCAGACAATTTCTGATCAAGTCTAATTTTAGACAGTCAATTTGTTACCAATGAATGCTTTCTAATTAAATTTATATTTAACAATCACATGCGTCAGTGAGCAATGTGAGATGACAGTGATGGAAGTGGGTGGATAGCACAATAGATGGTGACAAGAGAAGTTGATCCAGTAAAGAAAGGAGGAGACGGATGAATTCCGGAACAGAGTAATCAGGGGAGCAAGAGAGTAGGGAAACTGAGGAAGCTGGGCCATACGGTGAAGTGTTTCAGGCTATTCCTAATTACCTAGTCCGGGTGGTGAGTGCCCGGTGTGCAGAGGTTGGTATTTCTGGAATAAGAATGTGTTATTCCAGATTCTTTTTAATCAGATGGAAGTGGATTGTACCAATTCAGAACAAGGATGTTCTCAAGAGAGTACCTACTTCTATGAATTTAACCTTTTTTTAGTCTACATGGCATTTGTGTAGAATTCCCCAGTTATGGACCATTTCTCTAATTTCATAATAAATAATGTGTTTCCTGTCTTCTCTTCAGCAGTTCGAAGTTCATAGGTATAAACAAAATGAATTTCAGATGAACTGATGCAAATATTCCTCAAAAATTACTTTTTAAATTGTAGTGTATTCAGTCAGCAATGGAAATAATAATGTGTTCTTGACCAATCACAAATAGACAGTATTGTGTTAACAGTCAATACTGGAAGACCGTAGAAAAAAACGTGCAATTAATTCATAGAAAGGAATATTTTTTTTTTAAAAGCAGGATAAGACTGAAAAAAATGTAATGGGGAACATGCTTACCATTTTTAATACCTTATCAGGGAGCACTACTACCTATATGATCCTAAGGTACTGTATTTCTCTTGCTGTGTCACTAATTGAGACTGTTATTGGAGCCTTTAACATTAAAATAAAACATCTTTGAGTTCGCAAACTAAAGCAGATGGGAGCTGCTAGAGGATAAGGAGCACTGGTATGATTTTTTTTTTTCTTTGCAGCCTTCTCTGTGAAGGAGGTAGATTTCTGCATTCTGCAGTTTTCTGATTTTCTGCATTGCCTCCACCTTACCCACAGATTCTTCAACCACAATAAACAAAAGAATTTGGGGGGGGATAGTCATTGCATTCTTATGTATTTTCACTGGACAGCTAGTAGCGTTTTAGTAAGAAGCAGTGTAGGTGAAAAATACAAAAATAGTTGTCAGATAATCAGTATGTTAAATGCATTTTAAAAAGCAAATAATACGAGCCAGTAGATAATGCAAAATTGAGTGTTTAGTCAGAATGAGCTAGACTGAAACTCCTTTCTGCCTTCATTATCCCCTACCTTTGAGGGTTTATGCTTTCCTGACCTAATGACTAGACAAACATATTACATTCATGACCAAAATAGCTATAATGTTGAAGAACGTACTGCTTAATGGTGTCCTGGCCTCCTCAAAATCAGTTGTTGAACTTCTGACTATGAAATGTGGTATGTGAAAAGGCATTGTAAGCCAAATGTGATACATATTGATTGAATTATAAACATACTGAGTTAACAAGCTTATGTTTTTCAATGTAAGTTGTTAAATAACTCATTTTTTCTGAAAAGTGATTACATTACAAAAAGAATAATGATTTGTAGTACCTTGAATTCTTTTCATGTCAGCATTTCAAGGAATGCCGTTTTTCTTCGGCTTTTTATATGCTTAAAGACGTTCCCAGTTTCACATCAGTAGTTGGTGTAGATGCTCAGATTCTAGCCTGTGACTGTAGGTAATGGCATGAATCTTCCGTTTTACCTCTGGGCTAAAAGGAGGATTTATCCAAAAGTTGATGGTTTTTTTTGTCGGTTGCTGGTGGCTTATTTACCTTCCCGGTTCTCACAAAAGTCTGTATCTTCTCCAGTGTGCCTTAGAAGAACAGCTTCTATTTGGTGAAGCAGACAACCCGGTACTTAATTTGCTGTGCTCTTTCCATTCCCTTTAAAAGTCAGAATGTTTTGGAGTAATGTAATTGTGAAGTATGTACTGCAAGCTCCAGTGACTTCTGCCATTTCTGTATAATTGGTTGTACACATTCGATTGCCATCAACTAAGCAGAAGAAAGTATTTTATTGTCCTTGTTAAGTGTTGTGCTTATGTTGTACTTTCACTACTAACCTCCTGCATGGATAAAAATGAGCATCGGCTAGACTGCTTCTCATTTAATAACAGTCTAAATTACTTGGATCCTATAGTACCTAAAACTTTTATCTGAAAGGAGAATATTAGTCTTTATTTGAAAAATATGTAGTTTGGGGGTTTTGTCATATTTCCAACATTCAGTTTCTGAAAAGGTACATTTTTGAAGTAATGTTTCAGGAAGATAATTCTTTATCCATCTTGAGGACACATAGCAGCAACCTCCTTGCTCGGGTGACCGTAGCTTTCACCCATTTCTGAAGAACTTAATTGCACATGCTGGGCAGAGTTTTTTCTAAATTTGGATTTCCTTATTTGTTAGGTAGGAGAGCAATATGTCTACAGTAATGTCTATCACATGTACTGATTGAGATCATTCTTACTTCCTTAAATTAGTCAGTTGACTGGTCATTTTTCGTATATTACAATTTCTGTGTATCCATACTGTTTCTAATTAACTGTACGAAGTTATTCACAGACAAGTATTAGAATAGAAGAAAAACATTTATAACAGTTTTCAATTTCAAAATTACCATAAAGATCTTAAAGTTGATCTTCAGCACGAGAAGCAAACTATTTTATAATTCTCATTCTAAATTGTAACTTGCTATGATGTAATTGTTTTAATAAGAGATTAAAGAGTTTGCCAACATAGATGGGTCAATATCTTATGATTAATAGGAAGTGGGAAAACACAAGGTCATCCTTCACCATGCCCTGAATATCCAAAGTAAGAAAAATACTAAGGGAGACAAGCCAGTTTGCCAACCATACTCTAAATTAGCATAAATTTCAGTTGCTAGTATTTCCCAGATGTCTCCACTTGAAAACTACTTATTCCATCTTTGTTTTATTAAATTACCAACAACAAAAGAAAAAGAACAATTCCTTTAAAAAGGAATTTGATATGTGAAAGGAAGGAATGGAATGTCCCCTTAGCAGAGTATTATTCATAAAATGAAACACACTTTTTTGTAGGAAGAGCACTTGAAATGGTCTAAAGAATAAAGTGGCACACAAGCAAATGCCAGAAGTGCATGCTCACTTCTGAAAGCTGTTTTTCTGAACCTGAGTTTTTATACTTAATTCACAAATAAGCAGTAAAATACAGTATATGTTACTGACAGCCTCAAAAAATAAAGGGACATCTTATGCCTGCACCCAATTGAACACACTCGACAAACAAGGCTGGATATTTCTCCACAGATTTTTGCTTCAGCTGTGTCAAATTGCATAACTTGTAGAGGAGTTCCTCTGCCGGTCTCGCATCATATGATACCTCTAGTCTTATATCTGGGATGTTCCCATATTCCAATAACAGGAGTCCAAGACCACATAACTTGGAACCAGCAAGTCAGATCTTCATCTTTCCACCCTCTTTGCATGCATAGATAGCTCAAAGAGAAGAGCCAAAGGCATTTGGGATCTTAACTAACGAATTTTGCCTTATTATTGAGGCCACATGGGGAAGGCTTAAGTGTTGATAAGACACTTAATATATTGTTCAATATCCAAACTGGTGGATATTGAAGAGAGATCAGAATTCAAAAACTCATTTATCAAGCGATGGAGAAAACTGTTTATAATGTCCTTTAGCAAATCTTTTCTATCAGAAATACTTTCAACAGGTAATTCCTATTTCTGCAAAAACTTCCTAATTTTGGAGAATCGTAATATTAAATATAAATAAATCATTAGGAGGTAAATAAGGGGTAGTCCTGAGCTAGATCATGCTCTCTTACTTGAAAAGATATGCATAACTGGAAAAGTCAAGCTAGGTAAAAGGATATGTAGAAAAGACATCTTATTTCTGTTGTTGGTCAAAGAATGTGTTCATTGTGAAACTGAATACTTACACTATGTGGCTTTTGAATTCCAGATAGATATTACATCCCTTGATACTTCATATTAATTCCAGACGAGATAGTTTAATGATACAGCCACGGGATTGTTTCGCCCTGACAGGAAACGAGTTGTAGCCAGACATCCTTTTCACGGTGGATGACTGCTGGAAAGAAGTTTATGCTTCACAAAGGAGTTTTGAGGGCGAGATTACCACCTCTGGTAGGCAGCTATCCCTAAGCAGTCTTTTCAAATTCATCAGTAATGTTTGTGTGACTGCGTATAATGGAAGCAGGGTTTTAAAGTCTGGCCTTAAGGCCAAAATAGAGCACTTAGGGACATACTTATCTTTAAGCATCTAAGTAGTCCCACTTTGGCCAAATCTAGATAAAATCCTAGTGAACAGTAAATTTTTGAACAATTCTTACTATAGTCTCTAAATCTCTCATTTCCTTTGAGTAATTTTGTCAGCAAATAAGAAAAATAAAACATTTTGGACTGTAGTATTTAGATTCTAGGGAAATAATTGTCAGTTTTGAGTCAATTGAATATTCATGCTATGGTATCTGCTTTTATTAGTTTCATCTGCTGATCTCCACATTTCTTTTTCTTTAGTATTTTTTACCTAACTTATTGGGGAAAAAAAAAACCCAGCTACGTTACTGCACAGATTCTATGATTACTGCACAGATTCTAGGTTTGATAACTGCCCAGTAAAATGAGGCTTTTTCCTAACTTCTGTATTTTCTCCCTTCTTCCTTTTGGGACATACTTTGATTGATCATGCTGCTATGTGCAGCTTTTATTGCAGGAAGGCTGTACTGAAGCATGAGGGCCAGTATATGCATTCTGTCTTGGAAACAATGGGCAAAATCTTCCACATCTGTCGCTTCATACAAGTTTATAATTTGAGCTGATCTTTATCTTTCTACTTAACTGCAACCAACCAAGTAGCAATCCTGGTGCATTTTCTTTGTCCTGTTAACCGAAGGAAGCGATAAAGATCGATGAGATCCACACGTTCTCAAGTATCCGGAAAATTTTCTTTGCCCTAGGGTTTCATTTCCTTTCTGCTTTATATAATGTTAACTTTACACTAGAGGTTATCACAGCAGGCATCTTGCAGCTGAGGAGGCAAACAGTCACCAGGGATACTGCCTTGCTGCTCTGTGACCAGCTGCAACGCTACTGGTATACATACGACAGCAAGTGGTTTGTTGTTTCTTTTTCGCATAGAATTATAGAAATCTCTTTTGCATTAATCCTTATTAAATGCATATACTCAGAAAAAAATAACGGTAGGTTATAACGTATTTTGGCTAACATGCACTCTCTCAGGAGACTATGTATTCTATTTGGGCAAAGGGTGCTTTGGACTGTATCCATTTCTTTTGTATGCGTAATTACTTTTGCAGTGTTACCTTTTCTTTACCTTGCAAAAGATAAATAATCACAAATATTTGAACCACAAGAAGACCTATATTTTCTGCTGAAAAGAAATTATTTTTAAATATTGTAAATATGTAATTTTTTTAAGGTGATTTATGCAGACAACTGCAACCAAGATATATTATTTATGAAGTTTCATCAAAGACTGTAGCAATTCACAGAAGAAATGATAAATATGTAGGAAATCTAAGACTGCTGGAGTTTATATAGGCTAAATTCTCTATCTTTCAGACTATATTTCTGACTGTTTGAGCTCTACCTCCCATTTACTTCAGGTGAGAGCTTAGCAGTCTTTCAAAGCAAGTCCTAGGACAGGCAACAAATCTGACCCTGGAGGGTGTGAAAAAGTAGAGCACTGGGAAGTAGATCAACTTATGAATGATTCATGGCGAAAATGAGCTGGAAGGCAATGAAGATGATGTCTAGGGAAATATGATGCAAAACATGAGAGCCTCCTGGCTACCATGGGAAATACCAAGAAATAGAAGTACAAATCTAACAGCGAAGGAAAGGAGTAAAAGGAACAGCAGTGAAAAAACTAGTGGAGAAAGAGTAAAAATATGGAAAATAAAGGCATTAAAAAACCTACAGATGTAGGTGGATCTTTGAAGCGTATAAAGAGTGGATAGATTATACAATCTAATGCATATAAAGTCAAAAAGGCAAATAAAGCTGTGGAGATATCTCCAGAGTTTCCTTTATAGGTGACAAATGTATTCAGTGTTTTTGAAAAGCATAGTCTTTGTCGTTAAGAAAAGAATGCAGAGCATCAGTTGTTATTGCTACCTACGTACCGTTCTTCATTTAGAAGAAAAAAAAGACATAAATCAAATTACTAGTGAAAAAAGTGTAATTATCACTGATGAACGGAACAGGTGATGTAGGGGATCCATGTGAGCACTGAGCAGATGCTGAGGTTTTATTCATAAGTGAGCAAATCCATTGTCATTTATTTCGGATATGCATGTTGCATGCAGGAATGAGGAAAGAACAGGGCAGATGGAAGCAATTGAAGGATGAATCCTGTTGCCATTTAAATCATTAGAAAATATCCATGTCCAATAAAGGTCCCATCTTTTATGGGAGAGGAAGGAAGAACTAGTGATCATGTCTAGCATATTTATAACTTAAAACATCCTTTTCTTCCTTCCTTCATAGGAGTCAGGGCCTGAAAAATCTTACACAGCAACTACCTTGTATTAAAGGGAAGTAGCTGTGGATTATTCTCTCTCAAAGGTAGTAGGTGGCATGTTTTGAGGAACAGATTGTATAGATCTGTGCTAAACTGAAAATGGAAGAAGCCTGAGATAAGTGACTAATACGGGGTAAAAGTGAAAGGAAAAAAAATTAATTCAATATGCTTTTTGCTTTTCAAGCCGTACTAAACAGTAATGGTGCTGTTCTACAATTACCAATTCTCAAGTTCCTGAATTCTGGAGTTTTGGTAGACTTACTTGTTGCTCTTCATTTGGTGCCTGCAGGTATAATTACTTCTCAGATGGTTTGTACCTGCCTCACTGTGCCAAGTCATGATTCAGTAGCTGTAATGAACTCTGTTTATCTTTAAGAACTGAAGTCATCCCTTTCCAGATTTTTCAGAAGTAAGGACCACACTAGAGACAAAGGTGTGATGATGGAAGAAGAGAAAATGAGCCTTTTAAGAAAGAAATTCCAAAAAAATTTATGTGTGCACTTAGGGCATGCCTTGGTATGAAGCAGCTTTCAAAGATCATATGGTGCGTGCAGTCCAGCACATTTTCCAAATAAAAGTTTTAAATCTAAAGCAGGCTCACAGATGGTTCTAATGAGCTGGTCTTTGAGATATACTGTGAGTTGAACAAAAATAGTTTAACTCCTAAGACACTAACATTTCAAGATTACTTTCAAGCTAAAGAACTTGCAGAACAATTTTTCATGCATATTTTAATTTTATATATATTTCTAGTCTCCAAAAAAGGCAGTTTTTTCAGGACCTTGCACTTCCCTTTATATACATTACAGTACAGTATCACAAAAGCATGCATCAGGAGCATTTTTGCACATTGACTGATGCTTCTTTCTCCAGCACTTTTCAAACTTGTACAAACATTTGGTTTTGAACAAATAGTAATAAAAAAGGTAAAGGCTTCCTATGACAATTTAAATTGTAAAGTGATATAGTATAGCACCCTACTAAAAGTATTACTCATCATTCTCATGGACGGGACTTTCAAACTAAGAACAAAGTCCAAGATTGAGGTTTTTAAGATTAGCATGACTGATAATTACAAAAGGGGAAAAGAGAGCACAGGTTTTTAGTGCATGTAAAAATGGCACCTTTTCAGAATTATTTCTTTTAATTTATGCTAAACTTTTCGGTATTAAATACTTTAACTCCCAGACACATTACTGTAAATCACAAAATTAAGCAATGCATTTAGTAAATTAACCTTTGTTAGGATATGTAGACATAGGTAAGTATATATACAAATATCTGTATGTATTTTCTCTGAATCTGTCTCTAGATGTCTTGGAGTTTGTGGCTAAATTCCCAAAGAATTATGTATAAACACAAAAGTTGGTGATAAACCAAACAGCAGAGGATTTCATTCTGCCCAGGCTTCTACCTTGTATAGTTCTTAGCATCGGTATGTAATAGCTGTAAAAACAGACCTCAGCAGACCACAGGCATAGGGGTTTTTTTGGTCACTTCATATAGGTGTAAATTACAATAAAAAGTCCAAAAAGTTAACTGCTACAGTCTAATTTGACCAGACTGTCAGCTTCTACAAAAGAAATGCTAGTAATAAAAGTATCATCAAATGGTTTATAGCTTTGTTGCACAGCAAATATTTATTGAATTGTAATGTTTATATTACTATCTATTGCAAAAATAGCAAGGATTCATTTATAATCTTTTTATGATATGGTTTGAAATTACAGCATTCTAACTGACACCATTTCAAAACTATGTTCTCTGTGTCACCTAAGCTTTGAGAGACATCTTATTTCTTCATTTCATCTTAGGTCTGCCTTATGGATGGGAAGAAGCTTATACAGCAGATGGAATCAAATACTTTATCAAGTGAGTAGTTCTGGGGGAAAATGGGTCAGAGTTGAAATAAAAGCACATCAAACTAAACACATTTTTAAACCTAGGATTAATGGAAAAATGAGTAAAATAACAAAAGTTGTCATATGGTTTATATACATCTTTATTACCAACATCACTTGTTCTTTTCTGGTTTTTTGTGACTTCACTGTCCAGACGGGTGCAAAAGCCTTCTCTCATATTCTGCGTATGTTCTGCATATATACTACTTTTGGTTCTTGATTTCTACCTTATGAAAATTATACCTATGCTTTCCATAGGGTTTGCTTTCTACATTTTCAAGGGGTTGCCAAAGATAAAGCCATACTCTTCATAGCTGGCTTATTAGAAATACTTACATTGACTAGCAGGGAGTTTCACTGGCAGGTGTTCAGGACAGACATTGCAACAGAGAGCAGTTATTATGCAGCCCCACAAAAAATTACAGAAAAATGTGTCTGTATCAGGAGTTACCTGTGATTTTTTAGAAGACACTGCAAACAAGTTGATTTTTCAAGACTCTCCAGAGGAAAGGTGACATTGATAAGGTGTTACAATAACACAGTGTCTAACGCATAAAGAAAGCCTCTACAAAAGCTTTAAAAGCAGTAATCATTTGAAGATGCAATCATCTGGGGGAAAAAAAAACCAAAAGCACGAAGCTTTGGCACTTGTTATTTGCTTGGCTTTCCTTAACTATAAGATTTCCTTAGTGATCATTTTTCTGAAAGACTAGAAGCAAAAATGCAGTCAAATTCATTATTTACAAAAAATGAAAAAAAAATTGTATTATTCTTTAACCAAATCCAATGCATGGTTTATATCCTGCTAATAGCTTGCAGGTAGAGAATTGAAAGCTTCTTTACAAAGAGTTACTTGATAAAAGCTATAGGAATTTGTTGTATACTATAGGAAAGATTTTTTTTCAGTTGTGTTCTCTGATTCTGGAGGAAAAATGCATGAAAAAGAAGTAGGTCATGTTGTATGTCCCAGAAGCTTCAGGAAGTGAATTGGACAGTATGCTGTTGGTTTTTTCCAGTATATAGTGAAAATTAATTCATATAATTTTTTTTATTATTCCTCTAAAAGATTGAAACAATTGGTGAAAAATATAATTCATCTCCATTCCGTATATATCATGAATCATTGTTTAATTAATAGCTAGTTATTCTAGCTGCTGAAATTTGCATATTGTTTAATTCTTACAGGTACCAGGAAGACACTGTTTTGCAGGTGGACTTCCACAGGCTCCTAAAAGACAGGAAGGGCAGCAAATAAATCTTTGCAGTGAGATAAAATTACTTTTATCCCAAACTCTTATAAAAGTCACGTAAATAACATTGAAGTTTATTTATTAGCTAGCCAAGAAAAGCAGGGACTTTTTTTTTTTCTTTTTTTTTCCAAACACACTGCTCTGTTGTCCTTGACTCACCCCGTGGTGCCTCGAGCTAGATGTATTAAAGCAGACATGTTTTTTTCTGCAGAGGCTTCCAAACACACCGTATATGATACTGCATTCCAGCTCTAATCAAGGGGCGGCTTTTATTTTCAGACAGATGTAGGTTACTACATGGGATTTATACCAAAAAAAATTGTAGAAAAATAACTTAGGAAATGAAAGTGAATTAAAAGCAAATTTCATAACAATGGAAATAAATACAAGAGCAACTATTAAAATAGAGCACTGTTCCCTTGGTCTCCATCTGTTGATACAGGGAGCCATTATAGGACAGTTGGAAAGTTAAGGTGGATGCTGGATTCTGTTCTGGGTCAAACACTTGCGATACTCTAGGTTTATACCTGCGTAACTGGAAACCGAGCTTGAAGATAGCATTATCTAGCAATAATAGCAAATAAAATTTAGCAGCAGAACAGAAGAAATCTCACATTCTTGAAACGTTTTCTCCCTCTTTTGTTTTTTTCTGGTTTTGTTACTGTGCTTCTCATACAAGTATTTATCTTGATGACTCAGCAGAAAGCTAGATTTCCTGAATATGCTGAATTTAAAAGAAATTGCTTTTAAATTCTGCGCTTGGGTGCTGAACTATTGCAGATGTGACAGTAAGATGCATATTAGCAACATTAGAATCTCAGCTAGCCTAGGTGATGGAAGCCTAATTTGCAGAAAGCATCAGATGTTTTGCATGTTATCCCCACTTGCTGAAATTGAGTGGTTCACTTGAAAAAGCTTTTTCAGGAATTTTTGCATATCTGATCTTCGATTGTTTATGACTCATGAATGTTCTTCCCTCTTCTTAATGTGCTCCTAGCATTACATATGATGGCGCCCCAGGTTTTCCATCGTTGTTACCTTCTGTAATCTGTCCTATAAAGTTCTGCATGTCAGTCTTTACGTGGCAGGCAAGGAAAATCTACCCATTTTAGTTGCAGAGAAGGGTATGAAATCACCCTTCGTGACCACTGTTGAAAAACTTTTATTCATCTGAATGGAGCCACCACACTGAAGTGGTGTTAAGAGCTCTTAATGCAGTTCATTAGAATGGAATTAACTGAGCATTGCAATAAGACATCATGGTAATTAATATTCCTTTTAACTATTTCCTTATTTTGTTTTCATCACTGTTTCCAAATGCCTTTACAGAGTGTAAGCCAGGTTTTTTGCATGCTTGAAAATTCTTACCTCTTACTACACTTTGTAATGTGTATGAAGTCAGTCTGAGAAAGTTAACTATTTAGAGCAAGGAGCAGAGGTTGCCCAAGTCCCTTGTTTCTATAAGTCCCTTGTTTCTAACATTGAATGGTAGAGCTTTCATGATGAAAATTGTAGAGATTTCATGATGAAAATTCCACCCAATTTTGAAAATATCCTTTTCTAGGAGGAACTTAGCTTGAGGTGCATCTTATCAACTGATCCTTTTCAGTAGGATTTAATCTAATTGTTTAAATGGGAATTAGCAGAATAGTTGATACTTTACAGCCCTGGTACTAATACTGTAACCTTCTTGTTTCTCTCTGGCTGTGAATTTCAATCCTTTCGTTCTTTGGTGTTTAGCACAGCCAAGGCCATGAGGGGCTTAAGAGGGACTTAACGTTAGCCCACTGCCATGTATACAAACAGATGGAAAAACATGTTCTGATTCCCGAAGTGTAGCCACAATTAAACTGATCTTATATGTGAATTGTCAGTTTTCTTATTATGCAGTTAGGCTGTGAGGCTATATAGAAGCTGCAATAGCTCTCTTTAAATCCACAGCAGTTTTACAAGATGCTAAGGACAATCAAATATTATTTTAATTAGCGGTTGCCTTCAGTCCCAACGTGCTTTATTGGGCCATCAAGTAGCTGAGTCCATAAATCTATATGTTATAAATCTAATGCAGTAAACACCCCAGAATGGAATCTTAATAGCACATAAGCTTGAGACAGCTTGCTGTGAAATTTCCATAAATATCTCTGAAGGGGTGTAGCAATATGAAGTGCATGACAAATCAGAGTTTAAAAGAAGCAAACCAGCTGGCTTGTGTTACACACTAAAGTGAAACCCACTTATGTGAATAACTGACATGAATAAAACATTTACATGGCTATATTCCTAAGGGGCTGAACAGTGCTCTATACCAGGGAAAGCTGTGTGTTGTCCATGAATACTTGCCTTAAGACAATTTTTGAAATCGCCTCTTTAATTCAGGAAATCGTTTCAGTCTCTCAGTAAATTATTTTCAATCAACCAGGTTGCTAAGATCAATCACAAAGTATGGGCAAGTGTAAGAAAACTGCCTTTTAGACTGCTGGTGTGTCATAAACTCACATGATTCTGTGCTAGGCAATAAGGTCATGTGTATAGGTTTACCATGAAATAGCAAACTACTGTAAGCCTCTCTGAGTTACATCTCAGTATGCATTGGGAAAAAAGCAAGTTCAAGTGTCTTACTAATATAATATAAATTAACAGTTATCAGAAGGACAAAAATTACACCAGTAGACTAAAAGGTAGGGATCAGCGTCATTGCTGGTGTAACTGTGCTTTCCTCCTGCTGGAGAGTAAAGGTTGAATTTGGCCCCATATGTTTTAAGAAAACTTGTTGTACTTTAAAGTAACAGAGAGGGCAAGCACTATTTTATTTTGCATGTAGCAATACAATCAAGTCATTCATACATATCAGATTCATGCCCCATCAATTAACGTGTAATAGAAACACATTCCCGGTGCCTGTTTCCTCACCAATTTACATTTGGTATTTCTATCACTGTTTATATCAGCCAATTTGGTTAAGAAGAGTTGAGATTCTGACTTCATTTGCTCAAAGTGACAATTGAATGTAGCCTAGTGGGGTTTTCAGCAGTCCACTGCAATTCCAAAATCATAGAATAAAATCATAGAAAAGTCTAGATTGGAAGGGACATCTGGAGGTTATCTCGTTTAACCTTCCGTTGAAGAGTAAGTTATCCAGAGCCCTGTCAAACCAAGTCTTGAATATTTCCTGTGAGGGACATTCCACCACCTATCTGGGCACCCTATTCCAATGTTTAGTTATTTTCACAGTGAAGAATATTTTCTTAACGTAGACGGAATTTCCCCTGAAGCAACTTGTGCCCATTGCTTCTTGTCTGTTGCCATACATCTTTGTGAGAAGAGTGCCTCCATTTTCTTTCTAACTACCTTTTAGGTATTGGAAGACTTTGATTAGACACCCACCCCCTGCCCCCTGAGCTTTCTCTTCTCTAGGCTGAACAAACCCAATTCCTTCAACATTTCTTCATGTGCCAAGTTTTCCAACCCTCTAATCATCTTGGTGACCCTCCACTGGATCCTGTCCAATTTTTTCCAATGTCTGTCTTGAACTTGGAGGACCAGTGTATTGAAGAGGCCCCACATAATAAGGTAAAAAAGTTAGATATTAATTAATTTTACTTACTAGATGATTAAGATGGCTGTTCTTCTGTTGTGAGAAATTCAATTACCTATGTTCTAATATAAATTCCTGTCCCAAATAGACATTTTATCTGTAAAACCCAGAAACACAAAGGGGCTAACAAGCCCTTATAAAGTCTCACCTACGTCCAGATGTGTATGTATGCACTTACCAGTCAGCTGGAGGCATTAGGATGGGAAATGTTTTGTATTAAGAGAAGGTTCCTCTTGTTCACTTTTAAAGCTAGTCATGTGGCTGTTTCTGCCCAGGCTTAGTTCAGGTGTAACGTTGAATGAGTTTACTAAGTGTTGTAACCACTATTAGAACAAAATTTCTCTTTTGTTGTATGCTCTGGCATTAAAGTCCTCATGGAAATCATAGCACTGCAGCACAGCAAACAGAAAGTGTATTCTGTCATTGAATGGATTTTGTGAATTAGTAACTTCTGCGTTTGATTTTTAAATGAGAGGAAGAGTCTATGCATAACTTTGCTCTCCCAATGAAGTATCATATACATTAATTAATTAATGGTTATACACTGGTGGTTTAGAATCACACAGAAACAGTGTAAAAAAGCATAGCTGGGACACTAATTTTTTCCCAGAAAATCCATTATAGTTAATCTCTTCCATCCTCCCACTATGTTCACCTTTAACATATGGCAGCTCTGTATCATGAAACTGGCACCTAAAATTAGGTAGGGCCTTGCTATTCTCCCTCCCACTCCCACCCACTCCTTGCATATGTATACAGTTTATAAGGACAGCTGTGAGTTTTGCCCCTGTAAACACTCTTTTTCTAGCTTTTTAATAGGACTAGGTTCCAACTATTCCACATTAACTGTTATTTTCCTCAAGAACATTTATCTTAAATTAAATTTTCCTGAAAGACAAGTAAAAGCTCCCAGATATTTTAATATTTTGGGATCTTTTCCCTTAGGTGTATTAGGGTCTGTGATGTTTTCTATTTTATACCAAAGGGGAAACAGTAATATCTGATTTAGGGTTGTCTTTCAGCAGTTTATTTAAAAATCAGAAGTTTCATATGGAAGCATTGTGTCTTCAGTGTGACAACGTAGGCAATGAAAGTGCTCTGACAGTATACCAGTACAACTGAGAATAGAATTTGGTTCATGTTAAGTAGGGGCCTAAAGTCAATACTTGTAAAATACAATTAATAAAAACCACACATGATGTGTTCTGGTAGCTTTTGAAATCATACCTAACAAATCAGGCTTCCACTTGGAAAGCCAACGCATCATACTTATATATTTTATAATATTCTGTTTTGTTTGGTTTTGCTTGGGAAGGAGCCATCATTAATTTTACTGAAAGCTGGGCATTCACAGAAACTGTTTATGATTTTATGACTGAACTAAGAATAGCAAAGCATGTGTGATAGATGAAGAACTTCTGTAGTATAAACATTGATGTTTTATAGCACTAGAGCTAAAGGTATCATCATAAAAGGAAAATAAATCCCAGTTGATTTTACTTACTGCATGCTAAATTGAAAAAAACAAAGCTGTTCCGTTGATAAGTGTACTCGACACGTTTCTACTGCATTATAAAGGAAGGACCCAAACCCCAACATACAGAGGTGTGTTCACCTTCGCCTCTGCTGTCCCATTCCAGTATATATACAATATATAATATACTAGTTATCTGCAGGTTATCTAAGTAGTGGTTGGAGTGGCCCTTCCTAGAAGAAATCAAGTCCAATGAAGTTCAAATCATAGCAGAGCTGATCCAGAAGTAAACTTCTGTATGTTTGTTTCAGTGAGTTCAGAGCAGCAAACTAAGAAAAACTGTGATCTGCCGTCCTGAACATGCAATTGAATTCCCCCAGATTGAATCCAGTACCAGCTCTGCTGCCAACTCCCTGTATAGCGGTAGGCAAGTTAGTTGCACCAAAATTATCAGTTATCAAAATCATCATTGTAGGTGTCCCCATCTTAATAACTTCGGTGTTTTGTGAATTGGCGTGGGTATTTTGAGGCATGGAGTGCTCTCTGTTTTCACTGAGTTCAAAGAAAGATGCAATTACTTTGCATCTCTTAAAATCGGACCTTTCCTATTTTACATGTCACTCAAAAATAGAAGTTGCTTTTGAAAATGTTTCCTTTTACTTGTCATCCTCAAGTGCTCCTATCTGAAAATAGAGGAAAGAATACTTATATAGTCACAAAAAGTTGCAAATATTTAAATAAATCTGGCTCAGCACTAACCAAGTGCTAACTGTTATCACTACTTTTTAATGTATAAGGATCCAAAACTCTCTGCATCCATCAGCTCAACATCACTTCAAACACTTTCAGATGTAACCATATCAGTTTGGATAATCCTGACGTTTTTCCTTCAGATTTTTGGATAACCAGCGTGAGACATCTCAGAGAACTTTTTTTTCCACAAAGTGTTAATGCCTGCCATCTGAAGTACATGACTCTTTGCTGTGTCTCAAGTTGGTCACCAGGAATAAATACATCCAGAAGTAATAGTCCTCTTCGAAAACTGTGTCCCCTGGCTGTTCTTTGTTCACAGTCACTGTTGAATGAAGAAAGACTTCTTATTAAAAGACACAGCAATGATTTAGTGTAAGACATTTTGCTAACTAAAAAATCTTGAAGACTTACAGATAGCCAGGATAAGATGAAAATTGAAAACAATTCCTAAGGTTTAGAAATGGTTTGTTGCCAGATAGTTGGGTTGTAGGGAATTCAGTTTCTCCGATTTTCACTGAAATCATTTTGCATGACTGTAAGGAAAGTAACCTCAGATGTAAACCTAGGAAACTTGGCATTGGATTTTATGATAACATGAGCTTGTAATACAAGAATGTTAAGACCTTAAGCTGCTTTTGGTTGGGCAATTTTTTTTTCCTGAGAGGTTGTTTGTTTTTTAATATCAAGAACCAAAATGGAGAAACATTCTTTCAGCTTCCACAGATGCTGCACACTCTGTCCAGGTTCTGGCCTATCATATAAGGCAGCTGTTAAAATTTCTTCTGTGAGAAACTACATGAAGCTGAAATTATTTTTTGCTCCTGACCTACAAATCCCACTGAAATCAGTGTGCTGGTTTTTGTTACCTCTGCTGGGTAATGTTACTCGTACACTGATGCGATCAAAGGTGTAATTCTCACCTATCTAGTTACTTCTGTGAGTAGGACTGGACATGTGAAAGACTCCTACTCAATTTTCCTGTTAGGGCAGGATTTGGTACTTGTGGAAGAAGTCATGTACACCATCAGTTCTGAGATCTCCCTGGGTGTTGGGAGAGCCATCAGAAGCAGAACAAGGCACAGCAAGGTTTTTTCAGTACGTGTTTCATCCGAAGCATAGGCCTAAGCCATCACTTAGGCTTTAATTCATTGTAGTACACATGTAGTTTAAACATAAGCCTTGAGCATGTGATAGAAAAAAAACTTCTGTGATCTTGGCCTAAGTCTGCAACATGTATCTTATCAAGGTTATCAGGCCCGTGATGATAAGACAGGACTGACACGAAGTGAGCAAACTGGTTGCACAGTTCTTCACAAAACTAACACTGCTGATCTTTATGTTCTGATGCATTTGCAAATAACTGCACCAGAATTTTCATGATGTTCATCCTTATACATTAAGAGACACAGGATTATGAGTATCTGCATATATTAAAAGAGCACTTTTAGAGTAATAGCAGTTGGCTAATACTGGAGTGAGATAGATTTCAGGTAGTGCTTTAAAACTGTGAGAAGTTTGCATATCCTGGCACTCAAACCTTTGGGATTATTCAGCCTTGGCTCAGATCCTACTGTTATTACTGTTTTTATTTTAGATTGGGCCATTTCTTTATCATTGACAATTTTTAATGATATAGCACACTATTTGGCTTTATAAATCTTCTTCCTAGTGATAACTGCTTTCTGAAATTGCTCACAGATTTTTCGTAGTAGACAAGTGTTTAATCGGTTTAATCAAGGAACAAACAGCAAGACTGTCTTCTGGGGTTTCATTTTATATCCCTCTATCTTTAATTAATACTCAAGCAAATTCTGCCATCCCTGAGGGAAATACAAGAAACATTTATGTCGCCTTAGGACGCAGTTCCATGAGGCGACAAGTGCTTTCGATCTTATTACAGCCAATAAAAGTTAAGGTCACTGCCATCTTCCAGCAACTCCTGGGGTACTATTATATGCTGTATGTTGCTTTTGAAATATTGTCTTGAAAGAGGGCCCAGTCTTAAACCAATTTTAACAAAAAGGGGAAAGAAAAAAAGAACATTTAATTTCAAATAATCTGATTTTGATAAATACAATACAAAAACCCTTCCCAAACTGCCGATAGGTTCCATGTCTGTAAACTGTCTTCCCTAGCTGCTCTAAGCGTTGATTGATTATACTTGCATCAACGTCACTCAGTTGTTTTATTTTGTTCTAATTGCTTATCTACTAAATTAAAATCCTTTAGTTACCGTTCAGAATAAGTTATTTCTTGCACATCCTCCCAGCATTTGCTTTTCAAAATAGCAAGAGTTTTCAGTTGCTTGACTTGGTATCCCCTTACAGCATTTAACATCTGCTTTCCAACCACTGGCATTTTCAAAGGGGATGCCAAACAGGACAGATATCATGGCTGGGTCTGCAGGAGTGTGCTAGCTCTGAGAGCTTATTTCATGATAAACATTGGCGTTGAAGAAACAAAAAACTCATAACAAGTTTAAATTCATAAGGGACAACAGCAAAGTGTTAAAAGCACTGGCTCTTGAAAGCTGAGAAATAGTTCTGCTCCCCAAAATCACACAATCCTAAATAAAATTAGGAATGCGTTCACAAAACGTGTCAGGTGCAGCACCAGTAACTACACATTGTATTCAATCTACTTGTGCAGATTGTAAAGCGATTTAGAAATACTATCAGGTAGGGATTTGAGAGCAACAGAATTGGCACGCTTCCAGCATTTAGACCATCCTGTGTACCAAATCTCGCTGTATAGTATTTATCTAAACTCCACAAACATGGGAGGGGGCTGGGCTATAACTGAAAGGTCTGCGATTACCAAGATCCTATGGTCTGCCTTCGGGAGTAGCAGCTCCCTGGTACTCCCTCAGATACTCCATTGCCACCTGCTGGCATGAGGAAGGGTAATTCTGTCCCACCCTACCAAGACGTAAAGGTCTTAAGGTGCCTGGTGCAAGCTAGGACTGCTCCGTTTTTGTGCAGGATCTGGTTTTGATGGTACATTTTCTTATTATGCAATGTTTCAGAAGGTGCATAAGGAACGCAAGAGACTTGCATTAGCAAGTTAGAGAAGCATGAGTAAAATAAGACAAAAGAGCCGGGTACCTTCTCAAAGGTGCAAGATTTGGGACAGTGGGTTTTAAAGAGAAAAAGGTATCCTTGCAAAGCAAAAGGCTATTCCAGGCACAAGGGGAACAGAAACAGAAAGGCCCAGCAACAGAAGACAAAGGCAGTAATTAAAACAAATCTTGCATAGCTGTGTGTAGTCCAGCAAAGAGCTACACAGACAGATTCTGTGCAAGAGCAAGCAGGGAAGATGATATAACCTCTAGATGAAGGATTAAGTTTCAGGATCTCCATTCAGTGGCATTGTTCTTTATTTTCCTGTTGCTCTGGCCCTCATTAGCCTCCAAACCACCGCTGCATGGGGGCCGCACATTAGTGCGTAACAAAGGAACGCGTATCCCCCATAGAGCGAGTCATCTAGCAGATGGCATATACTCCTTTCACAGTAACTTCAGAACGTCCCACTGGGCTATGCGTGTAAGTCTAAAAACTAAAAAAGCACAATATGGAGTATATTTCTGGGTAGTATAGAGCATGTCCCCTTCCAACCCATTGCATCTACATCTAGCAGTGCTATTTGCTACATTTTTAAATTATTATTTCAATAACAACAGTGAAAGTACTAAAGATTAAAGCTTTCAGAGCATGCAGTTTCCTATGTGTCAGCCTTACGGTTGTCAGCAGTACCACACTGCAACAATGGCTTTGCAAAAATTTTCGATTGTGCACCGATCGGTGAAAGCTCCATCAAGCATCAGTACTTTTTAGCTGAGCATTACTGCATTTTAAAGGGCTAGTGAAGTTTGGGAAATGAAAATGTGAGGTAAGAAAGGTTAAAAGTTTAAGTAAATGGATTAAATGGATTAGGTTATTGGGTACGTTCATTTAGGGAGGAAAATAGCTACCTTAGGTTTTGTGTTATTTCATAGGAGCAGAGATCTGCTTTCGCTTTCATCTTCTTCAATACTGCTCAATTTGGTAGAACAGCACAGGGTTCACATGAGGGCAGAAATTGTCTTTCCAAGTTCAGATACAGCTAAATTCTATTTAGTCCCTAATGAATAATGGTCATTATGAGAGTTTGGCTGATTAATTGTTTAAGGCTGCATCTTGTCTCCTGAACAGATCTCAAACAAATGGGTCTTGCCCAAGATTGCTCCTTTAAAAGCTAAGTAACCTTGTGCACTGGAAAAATTCAGCCAGGTGTTACAGATGTGATCCCATGTCAAAAGGGGAAAAAAAAACCCGCATGACTGCTTTGTAGCTCAGCATCCTGCACAGTGACCTACAGCAGTTGGGTTGTCTGCAAGACTCTTCATGATTCCCTAGTAGGCTCCAGAGTTTGGCCCTAGTAGTTGGAGAATACAATTTAAGGTGAAAAGTATGTCTTGATAATGCTCAAAATCTAACAAAGATGCAGTCATTTTTTCCTTTGAATTATTATTTTCTTAAAAGATTGTCTTAAGTTCTCATTTTAAAATAAATCATTTTCCATGCAAATAAGTAAGAGCCATAAGGAGGGTAATTATAATGGTATTTTAAATAATTCGCTACCATTTCTTTGCCAAAAAAATCCCTGCGTTCTCATGTTTTGTTTTTTCAAGCTCTAAATTTTCTCCTGCAATTTACTAATGTTAAAAAGACAGAATAAGCTACTGACATATTTCCAGAACAAATTTTTCTGTTTTCTAACAATAAATTTGGCTACCCTCCGAAAGCAATGACTTGTTTGAAAACCTAAAAATCTTTAAATGTTGTTAATTGCTCTGAAAATGTGAAATTAATCTTTTGAACACGAACATTTGCAAATGGAAAACGTTTTACATTTAGAAGTTGTAATGCTGGCTTTCAAAATATTCCTTTAATATTCAAAACAGTTTCATCAATTAAGCAAAACCTAGAGGTAGATTTGAATTCCCTCTCACTTTTATTGCTGGGCCTAACACACAAATCAGAGAGGATGTATTTCTAATACAAGAATGTTCTGCAAACCAGTAAATCTGGGATTATCTCTTCGGACTGATTATGTCAAAGCTCTTTAGCCACAGCACTTTTGGAGAGCTAAAAATAAATAGCAGGGGGGTTTATACATTTATTCTGTACCTAAATAATCTGTGCATATTGTGTGTGTCCGTCTACAATGTGAGACATGGTATCTGGACTTAATGTTTATTTATAGGAGTTCTTTTCCTAGTAAGGATTTTGGCAAAGGGTTTAAACCAAACTGTCCTACTAGAAACGTTCATGGGATAAAGTCTCGTGCAAGTTTAAAAGCGCTGAGTTCAAATCGGAAGCATTTACTGCAGATTGGTTTTAGAGCAAAATTTGGCCCCATATATTTTGAAAATGGATGAAAACTAATTCTCTTCTATCTTACCAGGGATTAAACAATGTTCTGTCGTTGAATATAGGAGATTGTAATCCTGATTTCAGTGCCACAATTCTGCACTGTTAAAAGATCTGGAGAATTTTTGCATTTAATTTGTACAAGAACAAAATCAAGTTCTTACAGCGGAAAGTTAGGCGTGCTATCATTTGCCTCCTGGTCCTAAAGTATGTAGGAGGAAAATCTTCTGAAGAATAAACACTTAACAAAGAATTTTTTTAATAGGTTACATCAAAGACACGTGAATGCTTTTCCACATAACTCTTCTACTCCTGTGCAGTTTCTCCCATTTCACAGGACTGATACTGCATGCTCACGGGAATATAGAGCTAAGGATTTAGATACACAGCAGGTCAAGGCATGCTACATGAGAAAGTCAAATGGGAAAAAATAAAATTTAAAATTTAAAAATAATTTTGTTCTTATTTAAATTCAGTAATGGATTGCTGAGAAATGGCTTGATAAAAGCAGGCAATATAAACACTTAAAATAGTACTGCAGGCAATAAATCTTGTATTGGCAGAGCTGGAATGGATGGAATCCAGTTCATTCAGCTCTCATGATTCCACAGGTATTGGAAGGAGTTCTCTGTCATTATGCAGACAAATGAAATCACGTGCTGGGACTTTAATTTAGAGGGATATCTTCAGTATTAAGCCATAATGACTGATTTTTTTAATTGGAGGAAAAAAAAAAGATGGCATTTCCTGACACTACAGAAAACATTGTAGAAAAATTCAGCAAAGACATTTTCCATAGTATATTTACAAATATAAATATATTCATAACATAAATATGAATACATGTATTTCCCTGTGTTGTGGAATACTGGGAATGATGTTCTTGATTAGGCAGATTTCTTCTTGAAATGGAATTTTATTCACAAATGTCTCATAAAACATTGTATAAGGACTCTCTTCATATTCTTCATGTTGGCTATCGCCTGACTTTCTAAAGGTAAACATTGGAAACTTTTGGAAAGTTGCTCTTATTCCTAGTAAAAATGGTACATTCACTTTCTTAGAATGAAATGATTAGTGTACTTGAGAATGGTCAGTATCTGCTGCGTTGTATTTTCTGTAGAACATGTTGTTCAGTTATACTTCTGGTTTAACTTCTGTGAAATTGCTCTCTGCAGCTCCAGTAAGGTGATGCACATTTTTGTAATAAGCTCATGAAGGAATGGAGTCCATCCAGTGCTGCTCTGACCAAAAAAGCACTTATGCATTGCTTTTACACATACTGGAGCTTTTGGGTTTGTTGTTTTTTTTAAGGATAAGAACTGAGGAAATGCCTTTATCTTCCACATTTAGTTTTTCTTGCTTGGTCCTTACTCAGGTGGTGCTTCAATTGAAGTAGTGGCTAAATTCACAGGTTACCAGTTCAGAGATAGGTTAATCTAGTTAATGCAGCTCAAGATGTGATTTACTTTAGCGTCATTGGTGCACAGTATTGTTGTCCTCATCATATCCAACTTATTCTGAGCTTAGTATACTCAAATGAAAGGTGTGAATACAAGGTAAGATCATAGCACGGTAATGTTGACTGGAAAAGTGATCCCCATACCCATAACTCAGTGTAGTGGAACACTGACTCATGTCCCTACTTTAACATATCAATTTCCATAATTGGATATTCAAGAGAGCATTCTTGAAGACAGAAAGACAAAATCTGTTTTCACTTGAAAAGGTAAATCTAGAGTAGTTCTATCATGGCACTTCGTATTTAATTAAACCACTGCACCTGAAAGGTGAGTATAGGCATGGGCTTTAGGTACTCCGTATGTTAGAAGTTGTGAGAAGAGCTGTTTGTCTTTTATGGTGTATATTGTATGTACAATATTTTTCAGCTAGTTCTTGTAATGAACTTATATTACAAAATTCATCTTTGCACTGACTTGACTGTAAAAACTGTGAATTTATTAGCAAGATTTTTTTAAGTGAAAAGAAGCTATTTCCTTTACCAAGAACACATTATTCCAGAAGGGAGAAGAGGCTGTGTCTTGCCTACACACAGTATGGCTAGCATGCATACCACCAATCATAAGGTGCGCACTGTTCTCACCCGCAAACAGTAAACCTATTCCATTTATCTGTCCTTACCGAGCCTTGATCAGGTTCTTTCCATTCATATAGAATCTTACCAAAAATTATAAAGCAGCTTGGACTGCATGTCAAAGGTAGGGTTTAAGCCTTAAAAAGTAGTACTGACTCCCTTTTATTACATGTGTAAAGGCTGTGGAAGCATGTCCAGAATTTGTTCTAGAGGACCTCTAAAGAATATCCTTTTTTGGATTTATTCATCAACCTTTTTCTGCAAGAAGAGGAATGGCTTAATGATGCTAGAATATTAGTTCATGTTCTAACAAACTGAGCGTATTTCTGTGATGTGATTCCACATTTGGCCAACTTCCTCTTGACCACTATGCCTCAGCCTTTAACTGGTATGATGGCAATGTTAATACCTTGCTAGTTCTTTGGAGTTTTGTAAGACTTTGCTAGTTGGGCTGTACACTGTTGTTGGGTTAGTTGTCTACAGCTCTATTAATTAACAGGAAACATCACCAGTCTGTATCAGGAGTCTCTTACAAAAGCATTCTCTTTAATGTATTGGGAAATGAGACCTTCAGTGCAGGTTCTAGCACCCAGAAGACTCCACATTTTGTTTGTAAAATCTCATATTTAGCAAGAAAAAGAGAATTCTGTCTTTGAAAGTGCTATAATGATCATCACAACTCCAGACTCATTCTGGTATTTCTTGTTTTGAGATCGGTAAACCTCTTTTTTTTTTCTTGTTTCTTTTTAGCCATGTGACACAGACAACGTCATGGATCCATCCCGTAACAAGCGCACTAAGCTTGCTTTGCTCTGAGGATGATGACGATGGAATAAGAGAGCTTCCCGGGTCCAAGAGCTGAGGACGTCTGTTGACAGAAAGTAGTTTGTCTAGTTTCAGTACATTAGTGAGAAGATGCACACTTTTTAATCTACGTACTTTCTAGTCTAATGTAATAGTACCTGATGACGTTTCTCCCCTTCAAGTCAGAGGAAGTTCTGCCATGTTTTAGGTGGGTTTATTGATGCTACAAAAGATGCAGGTGCTGCAGAAGTCTCCCTTCAGTCCTTAATCTGTCCCAGCTCGGTGTGCAGGGATCAGCCTTATCTTAAGGCCTGATCCAGTCTTTTCGTGGCTTCTCTATTGGCATAACTCCACTGACCTGAAGTGAAAGTTTCACAGCTTTAACCAGCCTGAGAGTTAAGACTGGGACATTGGTTGTAATTTCACATGGTAAAGGCCAGGTAATGGTTGACTGAAAGATGCAAGGTGAGCTTTTTCCTTTTTTTAACCAATGTTAGTGAGTGTAATGTAGATGCCTTTTCTTTAACTACTGAATATTTTGATTTTTATGGAGGAAGTTTGCAAATAAGTTTTGCTAAGAGAAATTTAGCAATTTATTACAAGCATTGGAGCCCTGATGACTTTTAAAACAAATACTTAAGATTGGTGGTTGAGCTTTAGAAAAATGAGTCTTTGATAAGCTGTCAAGTAAAAGTAAACAGTTTTGGTAGAGGACACCATACTCTGTCAACAATATGAGGCAAGAATGAAAATTATTCTACTTTTGAACTCTGCTAAACCGATACATACATGCATCAAATACTTCAGTGGAAGCTGTGAAGTTTCAAGTACAATGAAACCTGTGAAACCACCTCCAGGATCAGCAGAAATCAGTCACCTCCTCAAAGTTGGTCTTTAAGTAGAACAAAATAATTTTGTACACATTGGTGATGATTTAAAGAGGATATAGAAAATGACAGGGGGTGCTGGTGCAATCTAATGAACAGGTTTCACTGTACCTCTGTTGTGGTTTAACCTGGAAGGCAGCTAAGCCCCACACAGCCGCTCGCTCACTCCCCCCGCAGCGGGATGGGGGAGAGAATCGGAAAAAAGGTGAAACTCGTGGGTTGAGATAAAAACAATTTAATAAGTAAAGTAAAAGCCGCGCACACAAGCAAAGCAAAACAAGGAATTCATTCACTGCTTCCCATCGGCAGGCAGGTGTTCAGCCATCTCCAGGAAAGCAGGGCTCCATCATGCGTAACGGTGACTTGGGAAGACAAACGCCATCACTCCGAACGTCCCCCCTCCTTCCTTCTTCTTCCCCCAGCTTTATATGCTGAGCATGACGTCATATGGTATGGAATATCCCCTTGGTCAGTTGGGGTCAGCTGTCCCAGCCGTGTCCCCTCCCAACTTCTTGTGCACCCCCAGCCTCCTCGCTGGTGGGGTGGGGTGAGGAGCAGAAGAGGCCTTGACTCTGTGTGAGCACTGCTCAGCAGGGCTCAGCAGTAACTGAAACATCCCTGTGTTATCAACACTGTTTTCAGCACAAATCCAAAACATAGCCCTGTACTAGCTACTATGAAGAAAATTAACTCTATCCCAGTCAAAACCAGCACATTCTCCACCCCTTATTCCGTACCATTTACGTCATGCTCAGGTCTCACACTATCCAATACGTGCTCATTACTCGGCACCACTCTTCCCATCCTTTGATATAATACACAGATATCATTCCCTTAGATATGGACCACCCCTGTGAAATGTCTGTAAAACGTCCATAAATGTCCACAAAATGTCCATGGAGTTCATTTAGTCCATGACTTTGGGCTCCCTCTGTTATGTTGGTCACTCGGGACAGGAGAGGTGGTGTGTTGCGTGGAGTTACTGGGCACCAAAGCCAGCTCAGGTCGGGCCACTGCTGCACTTGCACTGCTCCTGGTAAGGCTTGTCCGCCGTTGGTTCGGATGGTTCCTGCTACAGTCATTCCTATAACATGCAACTCAAATCATGGGTTACAACAATTTAAAGGTATTTTTAACACAGTCTCCACCCTGGTCCCTTTGGGCCAGGTTATAGGGTTTAGCACAGAATATTTTAGCTCTCGTTATTCACAGCACAATGTGTGATGCCAGCTTTGTCAAATGTATGATTCTATGCTACGTTTTTCTGGAGGCTCTTTATATATGTGCGTGTATGGTAGGTTTTGACTAATGAATGAAAGAAGAACCTGAAACTTTGCAGAAGCACTGATGAATATGTCAAAGGAAAACCCTCTCTCTGACCTTCAGTCCGAGAAGGAGAACAGGATTTTAACAATGTGAGAAAGGCATAGGCTGCAATCTGCATTTTTCTGAGCAGCACACTTAAGCACTTCTGCGCATCCCTGGAAAGGTTCAGGCACACTTCTGCACTCCAGCCCGCCTCTGTCAGCTGATACAAAGGAATGAGGCTGTGCAATCACTTTTTTTTTGGAGGTCTGTCTGCAGCAGGTGTGGCACTGGATTTAAGAATCCTTGCACTCTGAGGAATGGATATGAATACTTGCAGTTCTGGTGCCTACGCCACACTCTCTGTCCTTAGCATTACAGAGCTGTGCCAAGTCAGGCACACTGTAGCTGTTGATCCTTTTGAATCAAAAATAATATACAATTTTTTAAAACCCAAGTCAAGTCTCTCATTTGAATAGCAGTGCAGCAATCGACTGCATTTGGCCTGTGAGCTGTAGAGCACATCACCAAGTGTTCATCCTGGAGGAACAAAGTGCAGTTCGCAAAAGAGTTTTTTGCAGGCTTTGCTGGAAGTAGGTGTCAGGATATATGGAATAAGCAAATAGGAAAATTTGTTTTGTACTTTTAACTAGGTCAGAACCAAATTATCCATGAATCTACCCAGGTGGTGTGGATTAGGAAGAAGAGCTTGCTCAGCAGACCCACAGTAACTTACGTTTCTAAGAAAACTTCTCATAGCAATAACACAGAAATGCTTTAGCCATATTTTGCTCCAGTGGCTCCTACGTGCTTCACAGTCTCCTTTGTGTTCCCAGAGAACGCAATCTGAAGGGACAGAGCATGTGCTTCAATTCCAGGTCTGGACACTGTAGAAGCGTTTTTATTTAAGTCCCTTTTCTGAAAATGGCACAGTCTCATGACCCATAGAGGATATATAATGTTCTGAATTCCGTGCGGTATTTGCTGTAGCCTTAGTAGTCACTTGGACGCTTTATGACAGGCGCTTTCAGTCCGTACTTCCACGCTATCCAGACTGCACATAGATTCCAGTTTTCCAGTTCTGTTCACGAGTGGTTTGAATCTCCACTTGACCCTCGCAGTCTTGATTTATTCTGCTAGTGGCTTTGTGACACCTAGCTGGGTGTTTCAAATAGGAGAAGCTATTTAGGGACAGAGACTATGGATCAGGCAGGCTGCACGAGCAGAGACTTTAGAGAGCAACGTAAAGCTCTCCTTCTGTTAGGACAGCTCTGCACATCCTGCCTGCCCTTCCCGGGGAGCCGGTGATGATCCCTGGCTCGGAGCACGCGATGCCCAGCCCGCTGCGCACGAGGGGGGAGAAATCCAGACAAAATGTTGGCCATCTGCCTGCTCTGCTTACTGTCTCCACCCACAGATGAGAACATTTCAGAAACTTGGAGACTATTTCTCCCTCTCTCTTATAAATTTGCCTAGAAATTAAAGACGTTAGAAATAGATCTCTGCATCTAGCTAGCTGCTTCTCCGGTAAGCATTACCTCTTCAGATAATCCGCTAGTTCAAATTCTCCATTATTGAGACTACATTTTCATACCTACAATCTCCAAATGTTCTAATCTATTTTTGTACGCTGGCATACTTGTTTCCTAGGTTATTTCTCTCTATCTCCCCTTGTCTCTTCCTTTCTGTGAAATAGTTTGTGAAATTATTTTGATTAAGCTGAACTGTGTATATTGAGAAAATGGTTCTAGGATAACTTAAAAAGAATTTGTAAAGAGCAGTTGTCAAAATATGCAACACTGTAAACAAGAACTTTTCATTTTTATTCCAGAATAAAAAAAATTAAGTGGGAAAGAAATGAAAGTGCACCTTATATTCTTTAAAATAATGAAACTACAGCTTTATAAGGGAATGGTCACAGGGCCGTAAGTGGATTCTTGTACTTCTATTTATTTTCCATGTAAAGGTGACATTGTGAAAAATACTGTTCTGGTACACTGGTGTTAATCTTCACCTGAATACTTGCCCCACACTGCCCTTCAAGTACTGCAGATATTCCAGTAAATCTAAAATGGCACATTCTCCCATCAAAGCAAAAAGCTTAACACAAATACCTACACAGCTAGATTAGATACTCAGCTTCGTAGGTGCTAAATAACTTCCTTGTAACACTGCTCAGCGTCTCAATAAATTAGATGATCCTTTCGTCAGCCCCACCAGATAAATATAAGCACACATACATGTTTGAGCTGGCCATTCCATAAACATCACTTAAATATTCATAGTGGTCGGGCACATGGGCTGGCCGGTGCACGGCCACGTTGCCATGTCACGGCTGCACTGTAGTTTTCTACAGTAAAGTCTATAGACAAGATATGGTTATTATGTAAGTAAATAAATAAAGCCTCTATAGATTTTTATGATCAATCAGGAGGAGAAAAACCAACAGTTGCTATTTGCACGCAGACATTTAATGCAAATCAAGGACCACCTCGGACAGAACCCTACAGCACTAAATCTGTTCTGACACCGATTTCATTTGGAGCCTTAAGGACTCACGTGGGTTTGCAGTGCTGCCAGGCTCCGTACAGAGAATTTCACTGTAAATTCTCAAGTGGTGCTATTCTCAAAGAATGATCCTACTCAGCCTTTGTCTAGAAAGCCCCCTGTTTAATACCGTCCCCTTTAAAACCATAACTGATGCAGACTACCGTTCCTCTCTGTACTCAAAACCGTTTGTGGTGGTGGAAATCTCGTGTACTTCAGAGTACAGATTTCAGTGATAGAACTTACTTCTTAGGTAATTAAAGAGTACAAATCACTTCTTTGTCTACTTGGGCTATGCATGTTATTGAACCAGCTCTTGCTACTTTCTAGAGCTGTTGTAGGCATGTAATGGGGCAAAACCCCAACGGTTGGCCAAGGAGAGAGAGAGAACAAATCCCACTTTTCCTGCTCTAACATAAATTTTTTCAGAATTACCAAAATCCAACTTTTAAAGGAAGCTAAAAAAGCAGATCAGGCTTGCTACAATTCCTGTGCAGGTCTCTGTGGAGCCTCACATACTTGACTGATGTTCCCCATGGTTGTAGTTTAAGGAAGAGAAGTTAATAGTATCCCATCTAGAAACCAGTTGGAGGCTTTAGCCTCTACTGTAAATTAAGGAATAAGAAATTACTTATGCTAAAATGAGAAATACAATAAAATAGGGGTAATTCCTGTAACTTATCCTTTTAATTTGCTGGTTTACTTCAGAATATATTTGCTTCACGGACACTATCTGTTGGGTGGCCTCATCTGCTCCTCGGACCAAGTTAGAGTTACCTTGAGCACCCGCTGCCAGAGCGCGCCGGGTTTCACCACGTGTGTTTTGCTGTGGAAGATAAACCTGACACGCCGGAGAACTGAGAGACAGGTTCAGTCAAGCAAAGTGTTTCACGCAGGTTGATCTATCCCACGTAACATTCATCTATTTAAATGCTTCTCGTGACAGGCTGCTTTATGAACCTGCAACAAATGATTTGGGAGATTTCTTTAAGTCTGTTTCTGACAGACAGGAGGGTGTCTCTTGGCATTAAGTTAAGGCAAGGAAAATCCTTTAAGAAAAAAGTTTGTTCTTGTGCAACAGGCCAGGCTGCGCAGGACTGACAAGTGGGAAAGGCTCTCCCGAAGCTCAGCAAATGCTATTACGACTTGGCCTGTGAAATCTTGACTCTTCTGGGAACTGATGGGATTCTTAACACGCAGCTCAAGAAACCTCACTGAGTCAGAAACCTTAACGCTTATTCCAAACCAAGCACCAAAATTCAGTGGCCTTTTTGCAAATATTGCGCTGAGTGACTTTTGCATGGCTCTAGCTTAAGTCAGTAACAAGCCTTCAAGTCAGCTCAGGAGCCTTTGTTCACTTCTGTGCTCCTGGACCCTACGTGTCGTCCATACCGCCCTGCTCCAAGGAGCGTCAGCTTGAGCTTCAGCTCCTGCAAAGGAGCACAGCCACACCAGTTCAAACAGACACCCGTCAGCTCGGGCTCTGGGGCCAGCTTTGCAAAGATGTTTAGCAGCTTAAAGATGTTGATGGAGTTAATGGGAATTAGGCACCTAACCTACTTAGATGCTGCTATAAATGCTGCTAGGCATGTTTAGGTACCTAAATACCTTAGCAAATCTTTCCCCTTACTGCTTGCAAATGATAGCATACCAAAAATCAAATACTAATGAATAAAGCCTGACCTTTGTCCTCTGTAACCAGCTTTGCCTTTCCCTGGGGATTGTATTCATGTAATACTAAAAATACCAGCCATCTCCAGGTTGTACCATCCAGATTCTGTTCATATTTTTGGTGGCTTGATTGTTTATTGCTCATTCTAGATCTTTTTCCCCAGACAGTGGCTGATGTTGCCATGGATTTAATAGGTTGATATTTTCGTAACACTCTTTTAAGATAAGTTATTTTATTACAAGATAATAGTATTGAATTCTCTTCCCAGAAAGATGCAATGAGGTTTGTATCATTCATCATTAAGTCATATGGTTAAAAACAATGGAATGGGCCAAAATCTGTTACAAATAGAGCTTCACGTTTCCAAATACTAGGATGGGAGGTTGAAATCTAATAACCAATACTGATTTTGTCCCCATGGTAGAGTATTTGAGTCAAATCCAAACTAGTTAAAGCTGTTCATTTAAAAAAAAAATCTTTCCCCCTCCTGCTCCCAGTTATGTTTTGGGAGGTTAGCAAATTCTGTCCCTGAAGCCATAAGGCCACGTTTGACCTGATGTGTATGACAATGATCTTCATTTACAACTTCCAGGATTAGCTGAGCTTAAATATATATAGGGTTAATTACAGACTAAGGATATTTTTCTGCATTAAAGCATATATGTCGTCTAGGTTCAGCTATTCTCAGCATAACAGAAAGGACGATGATCTGTTTAGTAGTTAAAATGCACTCAAGACACACAGAATTTAGTCCAGCATCTTTTCCAAAACATACATAAGCTATGTTCTTCCTTCAAGTTATGAAGATATTGATGAATAGAGATATTGAACTGCAACTGTATGATCCCTTATTATTCACTGGGGGCTGCAAACGAGGGAGTTTGCTGAAGTGATCACTCGTCTTGACAAGAAAGAATCCAGCTTCTCAAGAGAGTCATTATGGGGAATATCGGTTTGATTGCTAGGCTTCTTGGCTAAAAGCAAGCCATGAAAAATCAGTAGTTTTGCCGCTGCTTTGGATAAGTCACGATTTCACCCTGACCCCCAAAAGCCACACATGAATCAGAAATGTCCTAATCTCTTTCTAAGTACCCTGCTCTTTAGCTATTAAGCAGTCAGTATTTCCCTATGGCCCAATTATTACTATCATCAAGAACAACCCTTGCTCTTGTATGTGAAAAGAACTCATTAAAACATACGATTAAAACGGAAAAAGCAATAAAATCATGTTTGTGGCCTAAAATAAAAATGTAACAATAATAGCACTGATATGGGAAAGAGAAAGGATCTTAGGAAAGGCAAAGCATTAGGGTTCCTTCTAATGTTTTCATTTTTACTCCTAAGGCTGGTAATGCACCACCGTTCCTTTCCAACCCCAATGGCCTGAGAAAACCAAGAGCACTGAGCTCCCCAGGGATAGCGAAGCTTTCAGTCCCCAAGCAGCAGGCTGAACTGCACTTATTAATCTCTAGTCTGTGCCGTCGGGGACCCTAACGTTAGGTACTGTAATTAGTCACCGTGGGGGTTACACGTTCCAAGTCAAAGACAACTGTATATAATTGATGTCATGGCATGAGCAAGAGCAGACGAGCCCATTAAGAAAGCTGCCTGTCACTCTCAGACCATATTATTCCTTCAAATTAAATACAAAAGTGTTGTAAATAATAAAGAGGAACAGGAAATAGGACACCAACAGCGTTGAAGTATGACTGTCTTGTTACTCGGCCATTTGAAAGATGCAACCGAAAGGAATTATTTTATCATTAAAGGAAAATGCGTAAATTCAATTAATCTCATCTTATTCATTTCTCCATGTGCTCATCTTTAGGAACGCTCTCTATGTATGTGCTTAACCCATTCTGATTTTAGGTGCTGAAGTAGCGCGGTAATACAGGCTCTGGAATCCCAATAACCACTTAGAGTCCCTCAGTGACTGATACAAAACCCAAAAATCAAATCAATAGTAAATGTACGCTAACAGGAAAGTCCCGTGGCTGGCTGAGGGCTACTGAAAAGTCTGGTTTACTGCTGTGCTCAGAGGTTGGTTGGTACAAAACTCCGGAGCCTATTTCAGTCCAGGTTTGTTATCATTGCTTGTCCTGGCTGTTACGTAGACACAAATTAACCTACTTACAAGTGAATACAGTTTCAGGAAAGTGAAGGAAGAGGCCTTAGCGACTTCACCACATTCACAAAAATACAGATTCCCTCTTACAAGAAAACTTGTTAGCCGTCGGGAATGAAGTTCTGCTGCGGCACAAGCGGGTGCCGCAGGAGACTCCTCCAGGCAAGGGGCAGCTGTGGCCCAGAGCAGCACTGCAGGGTAATTAGCAATTTGGTTTCTGATGTGGCCGAGAGAAATTGCTGCTCTCCAAGGAAGGAGAAGTATTCTAGTTTCTTTTTTTTTGCTACAGCCAGGTGGGAAAGGCAAGCCAAGGGACTCTGGTCGTGAAGACGGCGGCACGCAGTCAGGTGCATCATCACGCCCTTGAATCCGCAGTGCACGAGAGCTGGTTCCTGGGAAAGGATCGTTAGCAGGTAAGCTCTTCCTTGCTCTAACAACTTTTAGCTTATTGTAGTGGAAAGATCTCAATCAAAAAAAAAAAAAAGTTTGCTCTGTAAAGGTCCTGACCATTCTAGCTCCACGCAGGAAGCTTAAATGAAAGAGATATCCAGAGAAGAGTCTGTAATTCCGTGTTAAAACCAAGGCCACCGCACAGCCTCCCGTCGCTTTTAGCACGAACTGCCTTTGGTAGTTGTTCACGGTACTGACGCCAGCACAACACCCCCCCAGCTCTCCTCCTGCCCAGTTCTGGTTCTCGGCTGCCTTTTTCCCCGTCATCCACCGTGTCTCCAAGGGAAAGCCTGCAACTCAGTCCCAAGCAGGTAAACCGAGTTTGCAGTAATCCCAAATACCTGAGAGAAGCAGCACGGCTCTGCCATGGGGGCTTCTGAGAGCAGGGAAGGACAGGGAGTCAGGTGGACGTACGTGTGCCTTATGCCATGTGTCCCTGCCAGGGCTGGAGCCTAATTGGATTTCACAAATGCGACCTCTGTGTCTCTTGATCACAAAACCAAATTAAACCTCAAGAAGTTTCGAATAAATCCCTACCTGAAAGTTTGCCTTTAAAAGAAAACGATGATAGATCATCTCATTTCAGCTTCTCCTCTGCCCCAGAAGGGGAGTAAAATGAAAACTTCAAAACTAGTGCTTTAAACCAAATAAGAAGAGAAGCAAAGTACAACCAGCAGATCTGCTGAATTCCTGGGTGCACTGAATAAAATCAGTCATGTGATAATGATGGGATTTTCTAGAACACCTTTTAGGCATGCAATTTCCATATTAAATCTATTCAGACGTCCCTAGAACATCTGTTTCTTCTATAAAATGGGAAGAACAGCCACTTTTTACAGTGCATTGACAGCTACAGATAACAGCATGGGAATTGCTGGCAGTGACTACCGCCTAACAAGAGATTTTCTTGAACGTTAACCTGTCAAGATGTTTAAGACGATTGCACATTTACATGCAGATTCTAGATACGAACCTCAGCCATGATAGCCCTGTGCCGCTTCACACAATTTTGGGAGATGGGGTGCATGTTAAAATTATAGATAACAGTGGGATTCAAATCGATTCAAGCGTCTCTTGAAGCCAGACCCCAAGCGGGCTGATGTCTGGAGTCGAGGTAGGAGAGGGAGCAGACCTCTCCCTCCGAGGCCTCCTGTTCCCTCTGATTTGCTGTTAATGTGACCTAAAATCAGTCGGAGCTTCTTTGGCACACTGGTGCAATGGGCTGCTCTGCCTCCCTTCGGGGAGACACCGAAACACCTGCTAAAATACCGGATAACCCAGAGAGGAGCCAATTATAGCTAATGCCCGGGAAGATCCACGGCTCTACAGCAACATGGGTCCTCCTCGCTGCTTTTCATCTGGCTCCCTCTTCCCCTATGTTTATTCATGAGAAGATGAAAAGGCTGCTAGCAGACTTCTCCCTGGAATCCCCACATTTCCAGGGAAGCCTCGCCTGCGTTCATAACAAGGCTGATACTCATGGGAACGCCGCAGTTCCTCTGTAGTTCTCAAGGCAAGCAAACATTATCCTTATTGTCCAAACACGGAGGTACAAGGAAGAAGTCACTAAATCGAATCTACTTTGGTAAGGTCCAGAGCTAGAGTGGAATTTTCCCTCTCTTGAAAAACCCAATGGCAATATCGCGGTGGATTTGCTTGGTGCCAGGCTGCTCTTCTGATCTTTATGGCGGCCACACGAACAGCTATAAAATAGTACCTAAAACCCAAGGGAACAGGGAAGCGTGGACTGCTTCCACGCAGGGCTCTAGCAGAGCAAAATTCTGCTGCAGGAAACCTGGCTGACATCTTTTTTTGCAAAAGGGAATGGCAGCTATTGGAGCAGAAGAAAAACCATGCCTGAATGAAAGCAAAGAGACTTTGGGGAGGCACCAGCTCGGAATAGCTGCCGCCGTCCTTTGTCACACCCTCGCTCAGGGATGGCCAGGAACAGGCTGTCCGGGCGCTCGGTTCTCTGTATGCAACGTCCCCTTGCTAAGGAACAGCAGTTACTCCCCTGGAGCACCTACAACCTGGAAAAAAGCTAAATCAGGCTGATTTTTTTAATTTCGAGGGGAACTGTTAGAAGTATTGAAAAGAAATCACTTCTCCTGTTATCTATTATACAACTGGAAAGCTTAAAATTAATTTTTTTTTCTCAGTTGATTTGCAAACTCTCATTAGCGCTGCCTGTGCTGACGCCTTATCGTAAGGGTGTCTGAGTGCCGAGATGTGTATTCTCTAAATGAACCCAAAGCGCAACATTTGTGTCTGTGACTGCAATGTGCGTTAGAGCCACCACATCCCCTCCCATGAACTCATGCATATCTTACTTCTGGTTAAAATTCACGAGCACCTTCAGGTGACAGCAAATCTTACATTTATAATACAGCCAGTGTCACCTTTTCAGAAAAGACAGTGGCCTGGACCACGACGGGCCCTTTTCTGACCCTTGTACCAGAAATGCAATACTTCCACAGAGTTCTTTGATTTGAAAAACCAGGCTATGTGGCAGCGAGGTACAGCACCCGAGAAATTTCAGCAGCCTAGTGAGAGTGAGTTGTTTTAGCAGAGATTACTCACGAGCTACTAATCTTAGCGTAATAAAGCCTTTGACTGACTTCCAAAGGACCTCAGTGCAACTCATCAGTAAACTAGTCTTGGCTACTAGTAACCCAGAGTAACCAAGGTGTTTTCTTGCGGTACCTTGCCCAGGTTCCCTCTCCAAGCCAGACTGGACCTGCAGCAGGCAGCGTGCCTTTACCCCCTCTGATGTGCTGAGGATGGCCCGGCTCTCTGCAAGCGTTCAGCACCCGGCAGGATCAAACCCTGAGAATCTAACTGGGGTCTAGGCAGTTCGGATTTCTTACGATAAGCAATTATGAGACTGTTCGTCTGTGCCAGCAAAGTGCAGAAATCTGCAATGACCGAAATCCATACCGACTCTGTTACGAAGCAGATGCCGTCTCCCAGGCTCTGAGCAGCTCAAACAGGGCTTGAGAGAGCAACAGGAGGGTATTGCTGCGAGGTTCAGAGAAATGTAATGTACTGCTGCAGGACTTACTACTTTAAACAAGTACCTGGCTGTCGCGTACAAGAGGCTTGCAACCTGTCAATGTCACAATAGACCTTGTTACCTTACTTACATATGGAATCCCACAGCTAACGCCTGCAAATATTCACCTGGGATACAGACGTTACTCTCTGAAGATCCTCCTACCTGCTCCTTCAGGAGACAGAGACAAACAGTGCGAGAGACAACACTGACAGAAACTGAGAGGCTTGTCCAAGGTCACGCAGCAAGTGGTGGCGGAGGCTGCAGAGATGAGCACGGGTCACCAGCCTCCTGCTCTAAGCCCTGTACTGAACTGTCTGGGTAAGGGAAGGCTGCAGGTCAGGTGTCAGGGTTTAAGTTAGAAGAAAATGTTATTCTTCAGAGTATTACAAAAATGGTTCTGAACTTTTCCATCCGATAACACACGGAAGATCATTTCCAGTGATGAAAACTCCTGGACCACATGTGTGATAAATATCAGATTTAGTTCCGCACCTTTCAGTGTCGTCGCACGGCTCTTCCCACCCAGCTGGGACCTCAGTCTTGAGGTGCCCTGTAGCTTAAACCCCAGATATAATGGATTGTAAACAGAGCGAGAGGGAATGCATTTCTCAGACCCACAACCAGGAGTGCAGGATGCAGACAGCTGTGAGAGCCCAGCACCCTGGTCTCTCAGGGGTGCCTGGGTCTCACTCCTGCTGCTCAAGGACATTCAAATAACGAGACAATACGGCCCTGCTTGCAGAAGGGAGAGCTTTTCCAGGGAAGAACTCCCATAATCTGACAGCTGACAAGTCAGTTAGATAACGGCCACCATAAAATAACAGCGCTGGATGTCTGAGCAAAGCATCAGAGAAGTGCTTTAGAAAGCTTGCCCGAACATCTACAGCAGCTGAAGATCTGTTTCTGCTGCATGGACGCTTTTGGCTGTAGGGGCATTTCAATGCCCGTTGGCTCCACTTCTGGACAGGACAGAGAGGAAGGAGTGTCCCAAGGAGCGAAAAAATCACCTGGTTGTACAAGTGCAAGTGCAAAATATTGTGAACAGCCGATTGTACTTAATGGGGTTAGCGGATGAAATGCTGTATCCATGGTATCTAAGAAGGTGACTCATGTCACCACTATAAATATTAACTTGCAAAGAATATATTCTAGTAAAATCTGCATTTGTACTGCATTTGCACAAGAGGTTCCACTTCTTCCAGTGTTAATAGTGCATCTCTCAGGATGAGATACTGATGTAAAATAGCTGAGGCCGAAAGAGAAGCCGTGCTCCACACGCTCTGCCTCTCCTTTTCTCAGCTGACGGCACCGAAGACCGACCAGCGGACAGTCCTCCCCGGGCTGAGCATGTTATCAAGCGTCATTACGAGTGCATCGAATCGGTGAGGAAACATCTCTGTGTACATCTTCAAGAGCTTAATGCAGGAACTGTAATTCAAAACGTTTGCTTCACAGAAACAAGCCACTGGCTCCTCTCTGACGTTGTTAATGCTTTCACCCATTAAGAATAAAGTGATGGCACCTGGAAAGAAATGTAGCTGCAAATGGGATAACCATTAAATAGCCACATGCCAGCTTATTTGGATCTTTCCTGGGAAGCAAGAATATCGCAGTAGCGCATCTGAAAGTTCCTAGAAGAAACAACAGACCTCGTAAGGTAAAGACATCAGGCAAGAGCTCCACTGGCAATCTGGAATTTGCATCAGTGAATAGTTCTGGATGTTTGCACTTGGAGAGGAGACTTGCTTTCCTAGGAAAAAAAACAAAAGCCTCTCCAAATTGACAGAAGTGCCATTCACTTCTGAGCTCAGGAGCTCGGTGTCCCTGAAGCGAACGCAAAGATGTCTATGGATTTCAGAACACGCTGCTCCCCCAGCTAATTTAATGCGACGTGCTCCCTGTCCTTTTCTGGCTGAATGTTGAGGGACACGACTAAATCAGTGGGGAAGAGAGAACTGTATTCGTGGCTGCTCTGTAGTCAGAGGTCTTTAAGTGATATAAATAGGACTTTTTAAAAATAATATACTGAATTCTTAATGATTTTTAGGAGATACGAATAACTTTCTCATTACAAGAATCTTCTCTGCTCCCCTTGTTTAAATATTCCCTAGTTCAGTGAAGGTGGAAAGAAGTCAGAAAGCTGAGTTGGTTCAACACTACAAGGCTTTGAAAAAAATAGTGATAGACAAGCACTTCTCCATCCGGGGTCACAAAACAGACAAAAACTAGCTGCTTTGGTAGTTTTTTGCATGCGTTATTGTATGTCTTGAGATTCGGATAAAATGGAATGATAATCTAGTTGGAATCCCATTACTATGTACCTTTTGTAAGATTAGTAATTTCACGGTATATTAATTTTTTCCTAGATTAGTTTAAATGTGTAACAGCGCTTGATTTAACAGAGAAGCACGGGTAGACAGTATTCCAACGTTGCTGTGAACATCTGTTCTGAGTTACCAAAATTCCAGCTGAAAAACAAATATTTCCACTATAAATCAACTAAAACATTATCCTGAGTGTTGTAACAGATGCAAAATGATTCTGGCTCCCTCTGCCCTGTGGTTTGGCTCTTTCCTTAAAATCGCTGTGAATATATTTATTTACACACTTCAAGAAATACACATTTGAAATGGCTATTTAAGCTTACTTAGAATATGACTGATGTTAGTGCAAAGCTAATGGTCAGTTGATAGACTATCTTATTAACTACAGATGCTACCAATTAGTATAAACTCTAATTACAGCTTTCCAGATAAACCTGCTCTAGAGAAGCACTTAAAGTCCTGCTCAAGCATTCTGATCACTTCAACCCAATACTGCTAGAAATGATGACTTGGAGTTTGTGCAAGGGGGAGTTTTTGGTTTGGGGTCTATATTCATTCTGTTCTGGTGTGCTTTGGTGGGTTTTTTACCCCCACTGTTACTGCTGCTGTTCATCTTTAGCTTCATGAGCTAAATGAATCAGAAGAGATATTGATTTAGTTGGAAGAAAGAAATGAGATTTATTGACTAAACGTGAAATTTGGAAAAAGGCTTTGCACGAGCCTTCCTGGTTAATGGTCGCAGTATGTGAACAAAATGGTTTGTTTAGGCAGAGGCTGCGATTCCATACTTTGAGGTGTTTAATTGCATTAAACTGCATCTCAGCAACTCTGATTAAAGATGCTTTCCTTTTTTGAAGTATTTCATATGTAACAGATAAGCCAGACAAGGAGAGAACTGAACCACGGTACCGTCAGTAACAACCAAATCTTGCAGGGGGGTGAGAGAAAAGTCCTTTCGGTTTATCCCTCTTTGCAGAAAATATACTTTGGGGGAAGGAACAACGCTGTGTTTTGAGGATGATGTTTTGTAGTTGTTAAATCATTTTCTGTCTTAAATGCCTGGAGAAAAACAGTGTGTGTAGACTAAATATAACTGTGCCTTTTGTGATGGTTGGGAAATGGGAGCTGCAGGCTAGTTACCCAGCCCACAAACAATAGGAACACATGGTCCATCCAAGGATGTGATGACGGCAAATGGAGCACTTAGGGGAAGTAAAAGGGCCCAGCTCGCGCTGTCACTGCGATAGCGGCGCGTGTCGGACTGGGGTTTTCAGCAAAGTGAACGGCAATCGTACAGGGGGATCAGCCATAAGCACCTGCACTGTTCCCCTTCAGAGATGGCAAAGTTGCTATAAAAGTCTAGGACCACATTTTCTAAAGGCAATTTGTTAATTAAGGCATGACAGTAAAAAAAAAAAAAAGCTGCACATATTTAAAACAGCATAAGAATGTGTATTTTGTCCAATATTTCTATTTGTAAAGTGATTGAAACACATTCTGTATGCAGTAGGCTGCATCCCTTTTATGGCATTATACATTTGCTTTATATATTGTTAATTAGACCTAATTTAGGCCTCGAAAAGAAAAATCTCATTAAAATTCTGATTAGTGTTGTTGGCAAGCAGCCATCTAAAAAGCCTCTATTTTTCTTCCTTTGATAAGTTTGAAACCGCTATAACAAACAGTAAAAATAAGATCACAGCCTTCTTTCTCATGCCAATCAACAAAATATATTCTCCAGGTCAAAGTCATTTAAGGGAAAATACAGGAGGAGGGCATCTTTATTTCCTTGCATACGTGCTGTCAGATGGCTATAGGAAACTGTAAGTACGTTTATGCCCTTTGGCGGTTTAAAAAAACAAAACAAACCTACCTATGAAAACGCTTGTTGTGAACCTTCAAAAACAACTTACTCTGCAAGGCAATTAATTAAAGATTTTTTTTTTTTAAAGGCTTTAAAAATGAATGGGAATAAAAGTAATACAAAGCTGGTTTAATATTAAACTAGTTATGTCTGATGTTTTCAGTATAACTCTGCCTGATGCTTTCAATATAGCTTATAGTCTAAATGCCTGGCCAGGAAAACATACGGACATGAATATATTTAGTCCAAATACAGTCAGTTATGCACCCACATTACTGCAGATCGGGGCAGATAACTTTAAAAGAAAACATGACATTAAAAAAAAAGTCAAAGGCAGAAAAAAGCAACAAACAATAGCAATGCTTCTATGCTTCCCTGCGTCTGCATGTATATCGAAGGGTTATTACAATACAGCTGCCAGCTACCATTGTATTCATCTCAATTAACTTAAACATTTCCCTTCAATGCATAAAAACAACTTTACAAAGCTGAACGCTGTTTGAAATGGCAAATATTATGCGTCTCTTTTAGTGTACATCTTTTCTGTACACATCTGTCCTCGTAGGAGACATTAGCAATTAGTCTACTCTTTCAGAAGATAAAGCGGGGAGCAGGACTTCTGCCGAGCTGCTGACTCCAGCGGAAAGGAGAGGTAGGAGGACTCGTGGTTTGAACGCTCCGAACCTGCTCCTTTCCCTCGGAGCACAATCCCCAGCGTGCAGCTGCTCCATCCTGCGTCACAGCACGCGGCGGCCCTGGACACTGGAAAGGCAAAGCCAACGTACGATATGGGAAAATACCTCCTTTTCCTTTTGTTAAACGCAGAGCTATCTGACTGAACTTCAGCTTTGGGATGCTCTGTATCAGTAAAGCTGATTCTATGTTTGAATATACATTAAAAAAATCCAAGTTACTAGTATGCTATTATTTCCAAGCCCTTTTAAACTGTAATCTTTAGAGATCTAATCAGACTTTCTGTATCAAATAAAGTAGGGAGATACACGCACAGAATCCAGGGTACATTTGCCTCTTAAGACAGTGTTCATTGTTACTGTTTCTACGCTGCATTATGATATTTGCATAAGTAGGTTTCCAAAAACCTGGGAAGCCTGGTACGCTGATATGTAACGTACTCAATATGCATATTCTGATACTGAGATAGCAACTCAACGTTGTTTCCAACGGAAATTTCTGATGAGAGATTTAAGCAGAATAAAATGGGCCATAAGAGAGAGGATAATTTAGCAGAATCCCCCTGGCCAGGCTAAGGAAGGGTGCTGCAGGCCGACATTACTGTCGGGAACCTGTTCTGCTGCTGTATAGAATGGAAAGTGGGGTACATTAAAAAAAAAGGGAGGGGGGGAACCCAAACCAGTCTCATCTGCAAGATTTAATGAATCTAAACGTACAGGATAAACTGCATACAGATTAATAATGTGCGTTTCTGCACTACTTGCTGCTCTTTTAAAATATGTGCAGTTACAATGATTCTTTCATAATGAGACATAGCATGACTTTAATGCCTTTATGTTTAGAAACCTGATTTTTGTCTGTAGGAATTTTCCCAGTATTCTGCAGAAGGTCAGGCTTTCTTCTCAAAGATATGAGTAGTTTACCATGTTTCTGGGTTCTTAATAATCTAAGCCCATGGGATTAAAAAGTAGTTTGGTTTTTCTGCAATTTTTTTTTTTTTTTAAGAGGGAGACCTGGGAGCAAGGTGGGTGTCACAGAACTGATCACAGAAGTACAGGGCAGAAAGAAATCCCAAGCTTAGGGCAGCCTTGCAAGCCTGAAGCCCCGGGTACTAGTCACTTCAGTGACTTTCACAGACCTCATTGAAGAACATGGGTTTTCAGTATCAAGTTCTACAGATCCAGACCTGATAAGCCTATGCACGCCGAATACTTCAGGCTAAATTCTGCCTGACCTTCCCCAGCACCATGCCTCCGGCAAGCTCTCTGAAAACCGCCATTTGAAGTCAGAGAAATATGCGTCATTGACTTCAATAGAAACTCTGAATAAGGAGGAGATGCTCAGCTCCTGCACCTTTCACTCCTCCCTTCTGTTACAGCTCTGCCTGGGGATGGGCTGGTTTATTCTGTGCTCGTGGGTGCTCTTCTATCGCCAGTAAAACCAATGCCAACTTCCAAAATCAAACAGCCTGAGCATGTAAGAACAGCTATTTCTAACTGTCTTTCTGCAGCATGCAAGCCAGAAGTGAGAAAGGAAGAGGAATGGAGTGCAGAGGAACAAATGGAAGGATCAAGTTGTTTCTCCCATTGGCACCAGCTGGGAGTTGTCCTTATTCAGGGGAGGGTCTGACTGCAAAACAGGCCAGCTACTCCCTTATAGCTTGTCGCAATCCAGTTCTGTCATCTGGCTGGTTACACCTACTGGGTCTGAATAACTCGCCAAGGTACCAAGGGCACTAGGGGCTTGAAACGGGCTTGACAGGCTGGTTAATGCTTTACAAGGTTAAGGGTGCTTTAAAAAGCATAGCAGGGTATTTGTTCCAAAAATGTAGTCATCACTGAGAGTAACACTTGCTGAGTTCAAACCAGGTCAGCTGCCCAGGCAAGTTCATGTGTTTGATCTACTGTCATGGTAAAGGCTGGCTGTAAACTTCGGCAGAGAAAATTATTAATCTTTCAACTCATAGCATATAAGCAATGACTAGTAATACCTATTTTTCTGAGAACTGGAATGCCTTTTGGAACCATCCCAGATTACTTAAGAGAAGTTCCTCTGCCATCACCCAAAAGCAGTTCCAAACCTGTCTCTCCCACAGTCAATTAAACCTTAAAAAAAAGAAAAAAAAAAGGCGGGGGCAGATCATGGTTCATTCAACAAGCATTCTTCCTCTTGCGAGGAGCCACAGCAGCTCTCTCAGCTGCACACCACGTGGACAATAAACATCAATTTTCAAGTAATTCAGCGCTGTTGGTAGCAGCTTTCACTTGGAAAGCCAAGCAAGGGCTACTTCCAGAACCTCTACGATGGTGAAGGAAGTGGGGGACAGGCTTTGCTCCTCGGTGCTTCACAACCTTGTCTTCAAAAGCTGCTGCCTTTTAGTTCCAGTTAGGATGTGGGTATCTGAATGTTCTCATGTGGCTTTTTATGTACCTCTGAGTCATGCGTCACATAGTATAGCTGGAAATGTACCGCTATCTGAGGCCGATCTGGGGATGTTTCAGTGTTTTAGGACAAATTAGAACTAAAAGAAAGGCTGAATTTTAAGTCTCTTCAAATTCTCTCCTCTTGTTTTTTTTTGTGGATGTCACTCAATCCTTTCGTCCGTTGTTTTGGCTCCTAGAGGAGCCTAGAGGTGGGGATCACTCTGTCGATAAACTGGTAGGTATTTAAGTTACCATTTGCTTTCCCAATCTGTCCTGTGCCTTTGACCCAAAAGCCTGTTCTCCTGCATTATTTATCCTCTCTCTTCACCTTGTAGCTTGGTATCTTTCCTCCTACTTTTGCAATTCCTTTCTCCAGACAGAACATATTTAAAAGAAAGCAACCTAATAGAGGCATTAGGTGCCACTGGCAGTCCAACTGTGACCACATGCATACCTGATCAGAGGAACTTTTGTTCAAGTTCAAGAGATTCCTCAAACTGCACATACAGTACTGGCTCCTATTTAACCCTGAGACAGAATGAGATGGTCAGAGGAAAGGATTCTTTCTATATAGACCAATCTATATTGAAATACATATGGAGCTCTAGATTAGAAATTGATGATGATATACCTGTGTTCCAGTACAGAAGTCGGTATCTTTCCATCTATTAGTATCAACATTTATACTGAGCTGCTATTGCACAGTCCTCCTGGCCCACTTTTATCTGTGTTTATGGAGAAAATACAAGTGGGTTCCCTGGAAGATACGGGTTAGATGGATCCCTAAAGAAAACTTTCACTCAAGCTTTCTATATGGGGAAGAAAAACTGCAATCTTGTCTCCAGAAGATACTTCAGAACAGAATTCCCGATTACCATTGCAAACTACGCAAGAGCAATAGGGAAGAGAATAGGAACCGCAGCAAAACAGGGGAGAAAACACCTTTCTTATGAACTATGCTGAAGACTTTTTACTAAAAACAAGCGGTACCTCCTTTTAAAAACGTATTTAAAATCATTTTAGTGGTGGGGGAGAAATCTTTATTCAGTTTTAAAAGCATGGGTGTGAGCAGGTTTGGAAACACGAGCATGACCCGAGGTAAGCCACGCCAGGGACGCGGGGACAGCGAGGCCCACCTTCCCTCTGGCTGGAAGACGAAGACTCGGGCCCGATTCCTGCACCCCAAGTGCCCAAAAGCAGCTTCACCCTCCGAGGGCCGGCGGCTCTGCGGGTCCCGGGGCCGGGGGCCGCTGCA